>NC_056745.1:759277504-759440004 GCF_019279795.1 Protopterus annectens
TTGTCACCTCACAGTAAGACGTTGTCCTGTTCGATTCTCAGCTAGGACGTCTTCTGTGTGGAGACATGTGTGAATGGGCGTACCTTCGTTGAAGGTTGTGCATCAGGGCCGGCAACTCGGCAAGTAAAAATCTACTGCCAATCATTAGCGGACCGGAGTTCCGCTGTGGCGACCCCTAACCGGGAAAAGCCAAAAGACACAACAGCAACAACAACCAGAACCATACTGCTTTATTTCTACTAACATACAGCATGTGATTAACTTTAAACCAACAAAAGTGACAAAGTAATAATGGCTCATCTTCTTTTTTTTACTTATCCTTCATTGCTGTATGACCTTACCCTTTCATACTGTATACTCTTGCCCTTCAGTATTGTACACACTAACCATTCATTACTGCAAGCACTTACCCTTCTGTGCCGTATGCACTTACTGTTTCATGTAGTACACTCTTATTCCTCTTTGCTGTATGACATTAGCCTATCATGCTGTTATGATGAAAGAAGCAAGTAAAAGATTCGCAATGTAAAACAGTTCCAGCAAAATTGTGATGAGAGAATTTCAATTCTGTTTTTAAGAAGGAGGACAGATAAGTTAACTCTCTGACAATGTGAAGGACATTCTCCTAATGTTATACTTACGCCATTTAAGTAAGAGGACTGTAATCCACATCTTGAAGGCCTGAGTTGCACTTAAACCACAAACAATTTACAAAGCCTCCTAGCCTCTTAAGGGTCAGATTCCTGTTTGCTGACTTTGCAAGTTGAATGGGAGAAAAACAAGGTTTTACACACGACTCTTTTCTCTCTTATAACCTTACCTAACTTCACTATTACAAAATAGAACTCTTACTATATGCTGGCATGCTGTGACTCTGACTATTCAGACTGAACAGAGATATGGCAATGAATGAACGAATTAATAACAGACCAGCCAGACTGAACAAATTAATAACAGACCAGCCAGACTGAACGAATTAATAACAGACCAGCCAGACTGATATTCAATGGCACCAAATTTTCAAAAGATCATTGCAAACCTAGTTATCTCAGTTATTTCGCACACAGTGTAAATGACAGTCAAATTCCAGGTTTATGCATGTATTCAGAACTGAGTGCTGCCATGTGCACTTCTTAAACCATAAACAGTGATATGGTATGACGTCTCCAGCAATCTGAAGTCTATTAACAATATACCATTCAACTGTTCAGATTTTTGCAGAAGATCCAGATTTTTGCGTCAAATTTTTGGTCTCTTCCTCATAAAATTTATGGTTTTCTGGCAAATCACCGAGGACAGAAGTCACTAAATAATGGCATACATTTTGAGTTTCAGAGTTTGTATTCTTCAGAAAATATACGCGAACACAAATCTTGTTATTCTACCAACTTCCTAGATTTATAACAGCAATATTTAAAAATTGTTCCTAATTTTGGGCCTTTGTCTCCCCATTACTTTTAGCTTTGTCCACATTTCTTGTGCTTAGAGGTTGGCAGGTATATTCACTAAAAATCTACTGAACTGGAGTTGTTTTTAAATGTATCATGTGGACATAGATTAGTATTCCCTATCATTTTCAGGTGAGTGTTTAGTAGTGCGGTATTAACTAGCCAGTTGTTTCATGAGAAAACTGAAAAGTCTGGCATAGTTTAACCTGCTTTGCTTGTAGATGATGCACAAAGTAAAAAAAAAAATACACTGCAAATATAGCATGTGATTAATTTTAAACCAACAAAACCCAAAAAGTAATAATGGCTTGTCTTCTTTTTTACTTACTTTGAGGTTGAGCCTGTGGTGTCAGACACCCCAGTCAGTCTCTACCCTATCACTGCTTCCTAATTTTCATGGATTTCACAGCTTAATGCAAAAATATCCAGGCATCCAGACCACTGTCCATTAGAATAGTCCTCGGGGCTCAGGCTCATTCTCTTCATGATGTGATATTGTCGAGCTGATGCGATGTCCTCTTTTGTTGGCTGCCACAAGTTGTGAGCTGGCTGCGGCCAGCTGTAAACAACTTTTATTTTAATCTGTGCAACTCTGAGACAAGTCTCTGACAGGAAGTCAGGCATGGTAAGTAAAAACTGTAAATTAAAAAAGAAATCAGAATTTGAACGGGACTTGGGAATTTGTGGCACCCCATTATTTTGCCCTCAAAACCAGGAAATTCTTAGGAATTCAGTACAGTTGAGAGGTATACTAAGCACAACAGAACGTCTGTAGGACGTTACTGCATTTATATCTATGTATGCACAATCAGTAAATTATACAACAGTAATGATCATTTTTTGTCATCAGTAATAATTTCTACTGCTGTTGTCATGAACACCAACTTAAAAAATGATACAAATCTACCTGTCAAGCAATGCTACCATAACATGCAAATCTTATATGTAATTTCATTACAAATGGCCCTTAATTCCATAATGAAATAATTTTAAGTGTTTCTTATTAAACTATAATATTTGTAAACATTTCCTTACTGAAGTAAGTCTGTGGTATCTGAATGCATTTGTTGCCTCTCACAGCTATTGGCAAATTAATATGGGGATGCTTATTGATGAAAATTCAGGGGCATTTACTTGTGTTATATGCAAAAATAGGCAGATTTACATTCCTCTCATCATAGCAGTATACAAACATGTCCCAAGATATATTGGCAAATTCTGGCTTTTTGCCAATCATGTACACGTGGCCAAAGTAATAGGAATACACATTAGACTGACACTGTCCTAAATCTCAGGACATGGCTCAAGGAACTCATGGGCTTGGCTCAGGAGAACCTGGCAGAAGCTCAACAGCAGAAAAAGGTCTGGTATGACAGGAATGCACAAGACAGAGAGTATGCTGTGGGGCAGCAGGTTATAGTTCTCATTCCTGTCAGACACAACAAGCTGTAGGCAGCATGGGAGGGACCCTTCAAAGTGGTAAGGAAGATCAGTGATGTTAACTACATGACAGAACTGCTAGGCAGGAAGCAGGGACACAAGCTGTACCATGTGAACATGATGAAACCTTACCATGATAGGGAGGCCCTTGTGTTAACTATTTGCAGTGGATGGCAGGACAAGTCTGAGGGGGATCTGGTGACTGATCTCCTCAGTGAAGCTTGGACTGATACCTCAGTGGAAGGGTTAGCAAAGTCCCAGCAACTATCCCCTACCAAAGTTTGAGAAATCAGAGTAGTGTTACAGGAGTTTGGGGGCATGTTCACTGGGAAACCAGGGTGCACCCACCTGGTGCAGCACCATGTGGATACAGGACCACACAGGCCTATTAAGCAGGCCCCTTACAGGGTGCCTGAGAGATTCAAACAGACTCTGAGGGAGGAGATACATGAAATGTTGGAACTAGGGGTAGTCCAGGAGTCCAGCAGTTCCTGAGGCTCCACAGTGGTGCTGGTACCAAGAAAGATGCCAGCACCAGGTTCTGTGTGGACTACAGGAAATTAAATAGTCACACAGAGTCAGATGCTTACCTCATTCCTAGGACAGATGAAGCCATAGAGCAGCTGGATGGGGCTAAGTATCTTATAACTATCAATCTTACCAAGGGCTACTGGAAGGTGCCTTGACTCTCGGTGCCAGAAAGATGCCAGAGTTTGTGACTCCTTTTGGCTTGTATGAGTTCACAAAGATGCCCTTTGGGATGAAAAATTCCCCAACAACTTTCAAGAGGCTGGTAGAGCATAACCTAGTAGGATCAGGAGATTTTGCCCTTGCTAATCTGGATGATATTGCCATCTATAGCCATTCTTGACATGAGCACCTTCAGCATGTTAGGGAGCTGCTGGGCAGACTACAAAGGGTATGGTTGACCATTAAGCCCAGTAAATGTCAGGTGGTTATGGCAGAGGTCTCCTACCTGGGACATAGAGTGGGGAGTGGTAAGATCAGGCCAGAACCTGCTAAAGTGGAAGCCATTCAGGCATGGCCTGCCCCTGTTACCAATAAGCAGCTGAGACCATTCTTAGGGACAGCAGGGTACTACAGAAAGTTTGTCCCCAATTATAGTACTGTAGCTGCTCCCCTCACACACCTGACAAGGAAAAACAGGACAGATGAGGTAGTGTCATCCCCAGCATGTAAACAAGCATTCCAGAAGCTTAAAGTAGCTTTGGGAGAACCCCTTGTGTTAGTCAGTCCAGAGTACAGCAAATAAATTGTTGTGCAGATGGATGCTTCAAACCATGGGATGGGGGCTGTACTTAGCCAGGTTTCCTCGGAGGGAGAAGAGCACCCAGTGGTATCTCTCAGCTGTAGGCTCCAACCCAGGGAGGAATGATATGCAGCTGTACAAAAGGAATGTCTAGCCATATTGTGGGCACTGCAGAAACTTCAGCCTTATCTGTATGGAAGGAAGTTCACTGTAGTTACAGATCACAATCCCTTAATGTGCCTACATTGAGCCAGCCAGCAAAATGTCAAGTTACTAAGGGGGATCCTAGGGTTACAGGCATATGGTATGACAGTGCAGTACCACAGTGGGGTTAGCGATACCAATGCAGATGTGGTCTAAAGCCAGGGAATGGAGTAATGTATTCCTAGATAGGCTCATCCATCTCAAGCAGCATTTCTCAAGGGTCACTTGAAAAACTAGCTTGAATCTTCAAAGGGGGGAAGAAATGTCACAGAAGGAGATGCTGCCAGCCCAGCTATCTGGAATTTTGTAAATAATTATATGTTATTTGTGAATATCAACATGATTCAAATGCTTTTGTTACAAATGTATTAGAACTGTATGTCATATAAGATGGTTTGTACAGACATATGTGCTGAAGAGGTGCTGAATAAAGATGTAACCACAGCATGCCCTATTGGATTAGAACAGAAATGTACCTACACTATTGTAACTGTTTAGATGTATATATTTTAACAATAGAAACTGGAACACAACAGGTTAACTTCAGAAAAATAACTGAAATGTAATTACCTTATGGCTACATAATAAAATGATGGTATCTTTCAGTTTCAGTGCAGTAACAGACACAATGTCTAGAACTCAACGCTGTCTGTATTGTCTTAGAAGTGTTTTATTGTTTTATGACTTCCAAGATTTGCATTAGATCTAAGGAAAAGCCATTGTCTTTGTATTTTCACAGGTAGATGCTAAATGCTACCGGCTGCATCAGTGGGGGGTTTACCTAGGACAGAGTCAGATGACAAGAAATTATGCCATTCTGCAAGCTATCCCAGCAGTAATATTTGAGGTATTTAAGAAGTGTCTGAGAGAGAGATAGCATTGTATATTTTGCCTTTGACCTGACAACATCAAGATTCACTCACTACATCTGCTTTGCTTGCTCTGAAGTAAGTTATTAAGGTACAGTAATTCTATTAGATACAGTCAGGAATATAGCAAAGCTTAGCTTAGATGTCTTTCTTTATTTATTTGAGACTGTCCTGTTGTTTTAAATATTTCCTGTGATTTTGAACTCTGATGCAACTGCAAGTATATACTATTTTCTTGTTCTTTTATTATTATTAAATATATTTAAACCTTCCATTGTGGCTGATCTGTGTAGAGACATATTTATGTTCTGAGAGTACTTGCATATTTATTTGGTGACACGGTGTAGGCCACTCCTAATAGCCTTGTTCTTGGTTAATCTACTATTTATATTGATAGTAACACTACACATTAAGATTGGACACCCTTTGTTAAGGGCCTTAAAGTAGTTGATAAAGAGGTGGCTGGTGGCATTAATAACTACCTTATAGTCTGGGCAGAAGGGGGCATAGCTAGTAATAGCTAGTAAACCTGTGCCAACCTTTCCCAGGTGTGTGTGTGTGTGTGGCTGTAAAACAAATCTCCAGGAGTGTGTGTGGCAGCTACTTGGGCAGGGACACAAAGCACTGTTTGGGCAGAAAGAGTGTTGGAGTTCTTGGCTTGGCCACTCAGGTGAGATTTGAACTCTATAGCTGTGCCAGTGGGGAGTCTTACTGGGGATCGGGAGAAAGAGGGAGAAACTCTCTGCTTGACTGTGGTCTCTATGTGCTCCTAAGGGAAATTGCACTTGATGCAGTGAGTTGCATCTGGAAATACTGTGTGTGTACCTGTCATCCTCCCAGTGTATGTCCCCCACTGGTGCTAGTGGTGAGGATTTAGGCTCCTTGATTACTGAGCCAGAGGTGGGGAATCACATATGGCTAGGCTTCTAAGGGCCCTAGGGGCTGATTTTAGATTTTGGGTGTTGAAACAGGTTATACCCCATGAAAGAAGGGGTAACTGGGGATTAAAATTGGAATACTGTGAGCTGAAGTGGCAGTTGCATCTACATGCAGGGACATCACCAGGTTTGAACAATTATTTGTCCATTACTCCAGTCCTCAGGTTGAAAGCATTAGAGTATTGAAAATATGTTAAACTTTTATTTTATATGTTTTACTTTTAGTAGAGTTATACATATGTTCTTTCACATGTATATTTTTTCAAATGTATTTATTTGTAGGAAACATATTCAACCCAAATGTTTTTATACACAATATTTTAGATTGTTATCGTGTGTATTTTAATTAATTTTTTTTTGCTGTTTCCCTGTGTAACCTTCTGAATTTTCTTTGCATATTATGAATGTAATATTATTTTCTGTTTTAAATAACTGCCTACTGTTTTTCTAATGTCTGTTGCAAGAAAACATGGAAAAGGATTATTCAGTTTGTATTGATTTTATATAATTAGCTATGTGCATGTTGATTTTACTCATGTCTGTATATTTAACAAAACACTGTTATATCCATGCTTTTGTTATGCTTTTTAATTACTTCCATGCTTTTGCTAAACTATTTACTTTCTGTGATTTACATTACATGGGCAGTGTCTGAAAATGGTTCATTATGATTAGTATAATACTCTGGGAAACAAAGCAAAATAAAAGTAAACACATTTAATACTGGAACTTATGAAACTCAGAAGCCAAAAAAGTATTTTCTAGAATTTGTATAATACCAAAAAAAAAAAAAAAAACTAATAAAACAATTTCAATATTTTCTTCTGGGAAATGTGCCCCCCTGTACTACACCCTTCTTACTTAAATATTACATCATTAGGGTCACACAACCTCAGAAATAATTCCTTTGCTAGTTTCACAGCAAAACTATTTTCCGTTCATGAGAGTCAGTAACCTTAGAGTCACAACAATGGTTCAGTGCTAAAATTACATTTTCTTTAAAGTGTTTTCACATATTTACTTCAAACTGCAGTGTGCGTGTTTGCAAAATCCTGACCTTTGAACCTCTATAAGTTCACAAAAGTTATTTCTGTGGCACTTCATTTGCAAGTTTGGCATTTTTGACTTTCATACAATTTCTTTTAAAGTAATAATCAGCCCATACAATTAGTAGGGATTTGGTTTTATTGTTAGTCGAATGACCGATTCTTGCTCTCCATTCTTTGATGCTTGTGATTCAAAGCTCACAATTAAGCTAAGTTGATCTTACCCTACAAGATCCTTACATAAACTTGTGGAAGAATGAGAGCAGCTGCTGTTAATAATGACTTTGTTGTTACCCTGACTGCTTTGAAAAGGTGGACCTTGTTATGCATTAGCTACAAGGTTTCTTTAGAACTCTATTGGCAAATTCCACTCCAAGGAAAGTATCCAGATGTAATTAATTGATAGCCCATACTTTACAATAAATGTAAACATCATCTTCAGTTCTACAGTTTTTCTTTTGCTATAAGCAGTAGCTAAGCAGTTTGGTTTAATAAAAAGGCGTGCTTTTATATAGTGTGTATAAACAGTAACCATTTAAAACAGAAATGTGGGTGTTCCATGCTTAATTCTGCTGTTTGTTTGCATTGACCAATTTATTCTTAAATTCTCTGATTTAGGTGTTCATCTTTTCTCTCCTGAGTTCTAATCTAAAGACTTTTACATTAATCCTACCCTAGACTTAAAATGTCATTAATTCAACAGAGGAATTTGTTTTTATTGCTTTTATTGTGACGAGATGAGTTCTCTCATTATGTTTCCTTATATATCTTTCCTAACTTGATAATCACTTGAAGTATTACTACATAGTATATAATAATGCCATAATTAAACAGGCAGTACTAAAGTTGAACTCTCACCCAAAGAGACTACATTGCTAGCCTTCTAGTCATTGAATCATATGTATGTACCAGTGTCACACTCAATCAGCCCCGGATCAGATTCATCTGGACAGAGATATACACAGTGGCATCATAATAGGATAGAGACATTATGTTCTGGACATCTCTTCAAATCTCGCAGTGCTTTATTGTCATTGTTACTCACTTGACTATTATGGCAACAGCCTTTAATGTACAACAGCGTTTCTTAACTTGATAGATGGACATGTCAACCATGCCTTTTAAGACGATCCTCAGGAAAAAGGCACACCAGAATACATGCATATAAATGGGTTGTAGCAGATACATTACAAAAGAGAACTAGATTATCAATTATTACAAATCTGTAATTGTTAATGTAGCTCTTCACTACAGAGAGAGACAGAGAGAGAAAAAATAATGGAATGCGTCTTCCACCTTTAAAATTCTCACTACTTCCTGGTAGATAACATTGCATATTTTATCTGGTGTCTCCCATTAACTAAATAAAAATTAGAAAATTGTGTAACAAAAAAACATTCTTTGGCAAATAGAAAGAAGGCCTCATAGCATTAGTGCTAGTTATACTGTTGCCAGGAGACATAGAACTTAATCCAGCAGGACTTCAAAAGTCTTCTGGCTCTGACACCAGAAAACATAAGAAAACATTTATTTATTTATTTTATTTTATTTTACATTTGTTGACCGGGCTAGTCAAACTGGATATATGTCCATTTTTAGTAGAGGCCCGGGGAGAAAAGCTCCAAATTTTAACACATAGTAAAAAAATAAGTCTACATAAAAGTTAAGACAGTCAAATCAGTAAACAGAAAAAAACTAAAAAAGATAAAATATATACATTTTTTTTTGATGAGCAGAAGAACAATATTTTAAAGGTAGCTTAGAATAAAAGAAAGGATAAAGTGAGAAAGAGGTGGGGTAAAGATAGGAAAGGTATCAGACATATAATAGGATGAGTAGAGGATTAGATTATTTTCATAGGGCTAAAAAAGTTACTTTTATGAAGAGGAGGCAAAACATACACATAAGAAGAGAGGAAAGAAAAGAAGCTTTTGAGTACTTGTTCAAGGGGTAAGTTCCTTACCATAACATAAATTATCTGAAATGGTTCCATAAATGTTGTAGGCATTAAGAAACAGCAACAACAAAAATATGGAGCCTAACTGATTGAGTTGATACAGCAGGTTTAACAGAGTATTGGTTTAAGCCTAGTTTACTGTTATCCACCAGTTTAGCTACACCATGCCAAGTGGTTCATTTTCTGTCATCTGTTAACAGAAAGGGTTGTTATTTAAATGGGATCATGCACGTAAGCTTATTGCCACCTCATTCAATCTACCCCAAACATGATCAGATTAGCTTATAGTTTTGTGCTGTATAGAAAGTACCTAAATATTAATTAGAGTACCATCATTTTGTACCAGTACTAGGAAGAACACTACCTAGCAATCTGCCTGGCACTTATTTTCTGAAATACCAGCTGATACACCATTAAGCGGATCACCCTGCAGTCCACCTGGCACTCACCTGCATGTGTTAGGCATTCTACCAAGCACATTCCATCCATCTAGTCACTAATGCATCCATTCGCTCATCCATCCATCTATCCATCTATCCATCCAGCCATCCATACAGTACTGTTGAGTCACTTCTGACTCCTACAGTGACCCAATGAATAGCTGAAGCCATTAATAGATTGCAAGGCCTTTCATCAGCATCAGCCATAAACACACACACACACACACACACACACACACACACACACACACACACACGCACACGCACGCATACACCTAATGGATGATTTACAGCCACCAATCCACCTATCATATATCTTTGGGATGTGGTAGGAAACCAGAGTAATGGTACAGTGGATATGCAGAGTCAGACTTTATACAGAAGGCACCACAGCCAAAAACAGAACCAGTGAAACTTGCAGTGAAGCAAAAATAATACTCACTGTGACACTGTGATGCTCAGCACATTGCACAACACTAATTCTCTGCTGCTTATAGCTGCTAATCCACTCAACACGCTACCTAATATTAATTTTGCACTGTACCTGCCACTCATTCCCTGCTGGTGCCAGCCAGCATTTTGCCTTGCACTTCAAACAGCATCTTGTGCTTTCTGACATTGTACTGCATTTTGCAACTTAAAAATTGTTATTGCACATGTACAGGAAGACCAAATGGAAGATGTGCTCACAAAGAATTATTACAGCACTATGACAGTTTATCACAGATTGCATGGCATTTTGCTTGACCCAACCTTCAGCTCCCAATATGCTAAGCTTCCATTAAGATCATGTGCAAGTTTCCTTTATTTTTGCTATAATTATGTTGTCATAATGAAAAGTAGTTGTTCTCATTTTAAATACATAGTTTTTACTTTAGGTACTTCAGAAACTATGTTTACTAAGTTTGGTAAAACGGTGTTTGCATTTACTGTAGGTTGAACAGCTGTCCAGTTAATTCTTGATTCTATGTCAAGTGTCCTAGCATTCTGACGATGTAATTGTTAGCACAGTTTAACAGTTTGTGGTAGTTGTTTTCTGTAGTGTATAGCAGACGTCAAGACGTACATGAAGCATTATCAGTCAGTTGCACAATAAATTAGCAAATAAATGCAGTTATATTCATGTAAAAACAAAATAGAATAGAAATAGAATAGAATAAGATTCCTTGTAAGAATAATGCTTGACATGCAGTATAATATCACAAATGTAACAGTAATAGTTGTCTACATTGGGATAATCACTTTTGGAAGAAACCTAGGGGTATGTGAATCATATCAATGGTAGCTCTACAGTAAAAGGTGTTTGTGTCACACACTGAATATATTAGTGGTGGCAAAAAGCTTTTGGAAAAATCTATGAAAATGAAGATACGATGAAAATAATTATGACATAATGAAGATGGCAACAATGATAAATATGCAATGACACTGCAAGGAAAGGTGATAAAGATGCAACAATGATGAAAACATGATGGTGATGATGATGGTGATGAAGATGGCAGTATTTATGACGAAGCAACGAATACAATGAAAAGATGAAAACGATGAAAATGATAAAGAATATACAGTGAAGATAGTAAAGATGATGATGTCAATGAAGATGCAGTGAAAATGGCAAAGATGAAGCTGAAGATGACAGGAATGATGTGATGAAGATGAGAAAGATGGTGATGCTGATGATTAAGATGCAATGAATATAACAATGTAGTTGGTGAAGATGTGAGGATGATGAAGATGATTATACTGATGATGAATATGGTATGAAGGTGATGATGAAGATGTGAAGAGGATATGATGAAAACGATGCAATGCAGATGATAAAGATGATGACGTAGTATCTTCATCATTTTCATTGGCTGCTCGTCTTCATCATCATTGCATCATGTTTACACCACTGAAAAGGTAATGAGATAATGAAGATGATGATGATTGATATACAGTGTGTGATGAAGATAAAGATATGATAAAGCTAAGAAGATGTAATGAAGATGAAGATGTAATGCAAAATGACAAAAATGATGCAGTGATGATGACAGGGGACATGAAGAGGTTGGCTTAATGGTTAAAGTGTTTACCTTGCAGACATGTGGTACAGGGTTTGATTCTCACCTTTGGAAGCAGGGCTAGGCTTCACAATGGCCCCCTGGTATCATTAGCCTAGCAATCACCTGTAAATCTATGAAGATGATGACCATAACAGTGATATGTTGAAGATGATGCAACAATGATAAAGATGAAGAGCCAATGATGATGAAAATGTATCATCTTTATCTTTGCCAGCCATCTTCACTGCATCATCATAGTCATTGTATCTTCATCACATCTTCAACTTAATTGCATCTTCATTGTCATCACTATCATTATCTTTATTATATTCACTAAATCTTCATTGTCATCCTCATCTTCACTGCAGCTATATTGTTATCTTCATCATCTTCATCACAACTTCACATATAATGTCTTCACATCCTCACCAATATAACTGACATCTTTATATTCATCATAGCACCATCATTTTAATTTTCGACAGTGTCATCTTCATCATCTTCATTTTTATTTTTGCCAGCATCATTTGCATTATTGTATCTTCATTGTCATCTTCATCACATTATCATCTTCAGTCCATCTTTATATTCATCTTTATCATCGCCACTTTACCATATTCATTGCACCTTATTCTGCAATATGACTGCATTTTCTTCAATTTCATCACCATCATTTTCTTCATCACATCTTCATCTTCCATCACTGCATCTTTATCAAAATCATATTTCCCATCAATATCATTGTCATTTTTATCATCTTCATTTTCATCTTTGCCAACATCAGTATCATCATCATGTCTTCACCTTCATTGTCATCTACATCATCATGTTCATTACATAGTTCCACTGGAATAACTAAATAAAAAAACTATTTATTCTACAGTCAGAAAGCTCACCATACATGATAAGAGCATAATTACTTTGAACAAAATGGTATAAAAATATTGCACATGATCTTTAAATGGAATATTGCAGTTACTATATCATCACATGCTGTCACATGTGGCACCCCCTTACTTTTAACATAACTGAATTTCATTCAGATATGCATAGTATGCAAACATCCTAATACTATGTGTCATGTGAAATGCAGTTCACAGCACTTCAGATTCACCATTTACATTCTTATTAATACAGCTGTGAAAAATGCAAATATCTAAGTGTTTTTAATAGTCTACTAACACATGGATATTTACAAACATCACTCCTACTAGTCACATGGGCTTTACATTTATACTTTGTGAGCAGCAGGCAGTGATGTATCCAGAGTGGGACAAAGGGGACAGCTGCCTTGGACACAAGCTGCTGGGGGCACAATTGGCAATTACCAGTGGGACTTAAAGTGTAGTACTGGCATTTATTTGAGAAGCTGTGGATGATATTATGGCTTCTTCAACAAATCTAATTATTAGCAGTAGCAAACTCCTTATGCAAGCTCCTTGCTACAGTAACTAATACACTAAGATGTAGTGTATTTAGTAACTATAGATAAGCTCTTTGCTACAGTAATTAACACACTAAGATGCAATATAATTAGTAACTATAGATAATCTCTTTGCTACAGTAACTAACACACTATGATGTATTGTATTTCGTAACTATAGATAAGCTCCTTGCTACAGTAATTAACACACTAAAATGCAGCGTATTTATTAACGATAGATAAACGCTTTGCTACAGTAACTAACACACAAAGATGTAGTGTATTTGGTAATTAGAGATAAGCTCCTTGCTACAGTAACTAACACACTAAGATGCAGTGTATTTAGTAACTATAGATAAGCTCTTTGCTACAGTAACTATAGATAAGCTCTCTGCTACAGTAACTAACACATTAAGATGTAGTGTATTTAGTAAATAGAGATAAGCTCCTTGATACAGTATACTAAGATGCAGTATATTTAATAACTATAGATAAGCTATTTGCCGTCTAGCCGTGGTGCTACAGTGGTAGCGTTGCCACCTCACAGCAAGAGGTTCTCCCATTCGATTCTCGGCTGGTGCGCCTTCTGTGTGGAGTCTGCATATCCTCCCTGTGGTCGAGTGGTGTTTGAAAGACATGCGTGAATGGGCGTGCCTTCATTGAAGGTTGGGCATCGGGCTGGCACCTCGGCACCGTAAAAATCTACTGTCAATCATTAGCGGACCGGAGTTCCACTGTGGTGACCCCTAACCAGGAAAAAGCCGAAAAGAAGAAGATAAGCTATTTGTTATAGTAACTAGCACACTAAGATGTAGTGTATTTAGTAACTATAGATAAGCTCTTTGCTGCAGTTCATTTTTTCTCACCTGCAGGGAAGACCATTTCTTTGTTCTCAGCTTCAGGCACAGTGAGAGCCAGTTCTTCCAGGAAATGTCCAAGGCAGCAGATACTCTAGCTATGACTCTGGACCTAACTGGCACTGATTTCAAAAGAAGTGATAGTGCAAACATTTTCCATTCATAATCCTGCATAGTGAGTTTGCCAGAATCCGAAAGTATAGGCTCCATGTCACTTTACTCAGATATGACAAAATAGCTAGCAAAAAGATGGTTATGCAATACAACAGGTTCATAGGTATATAGGTAAGTACTAGGCTAGCTGCCCTTGTGGGCCATTTTAAGCTCAGCCAGTTTCCTTTTTTGTGCTCAAAATAACCTATCCCATTT
Source organism: Protopterus annectens (assembly GCF_019279795.1). Classification (NCBI taxonomy): domain Eukaryota; kingdom Metazoa; phylum Chordata; order Ceratodontiformes; family Protopteridae; genus Protopterus; species Protopterus annectens. The sequence goes on from NC_056745.1 coordinate 759,291,811, forward strand.
GGTTATAGACTGGTCTTACCCAGCCCATTGTAAATAATAATATATCACCCCTAATGAGAATAACTGAGATCATACAATAGATAATTTCAGTGGAACAATTCATGGGGTAAAAACATTTAGGAGCTGCCTCTGTCCATTAATAGTACAGGGGTCAGTCTTGGGGTTAGTTATCTGTTTCCCATCCATAAATCTAAGGTGTACTTGAATATGAACAGGGATGAACTTTGTTTTATGTGGATGGGGAGTCTGTTCCAGAACAGTGATATCCTCTGTGAGATATACCTGTCCCTTCAGACAGTTATGTTGATGTTGCAGAACAGGGTTAGATCCTTAGGCTAAGTATGCCATTTGACTTGCTGATGTGCAGTAAATTCATAAATAATGGGTTAGAGGATGCCTTGTAAGCCAGACACAGGTCACCTCATTTTAGTCTATAGGATGCTTAATATAGTGACAGGGCTTTGATTCAGACTATGTAAGACATGTTGTTTAAGCCTTGCATCCTTTTTCTATGGTACCTCTGTGGGTATTCCAGTTGTTGCATGTATCTAGACAAATACATGCCAAAGAAGGCATTATATTCATATACTGGCCTAATGAGGGCTGAGTAAAGGTGACAATAACATCCCTAGATACAGATGAAATCCCTTTATTTATAAGCTGTGCAATATAAAAGGACTTTCTTACAACAATAGACACATTTTGGCCAAAAGTTAGGTCACTGTCCACATAAGTTCCCAAATCTCAAAAAACTAGGTAATTTCTTAGGGCATATTGTCAATGCGGTAGTTCCCTGAGGTAGATGACTTCCCAAAAGATACAATAATGCATTTTTGGCATTCAGTTAAAGTCCATGATTTTGGCACCAGTTATTTATTTGGGACAAACTTTCCTGCAGAATTGCTAAGTTATTTGGGGATTCAATGACTGCTCCTGGCTTGCAGTCATCTAAAAACGTAGTCAGACAGTACCCTCTAGTATTGACTTTTACTTCAGAAAAGTAGATACCAAACAGGTGAGGTTTTAACACAGAATGATGAGGGACTTCAGTGGTGACTGGTCTCTTTCTGGTGGTAACTTCCCTTATTTCAATTATCTGTCTCCTCTCTGTGAGCCAGTATGCAATCCAATGGGTGACATAGGGATTTATTCCCAGTTTTTTTAGCTTTTCTGCTATGCCTGAGTGGGGAAGTGTGTCAAAAGCTTTGGCCAGGTTAAACTATGCGGTCTGTACTATTTTGCATTCATCCATTACTTTTGTGACCTTTTCAAAAAAATCCAGCAAGCTGAATAAGCATAACCTGTCCTTGATGCATTCAAACTGAGACAGGTCCACTGTTTGGAGATTCCCTATGTCCTGATTGATTAATTCCATGATAAGTCTTTCCCTGGCTTTACATAAGAGGCTGGTCAGATTTATGGGTCTGTAATTACCTGTGTCTTGGAGGGTCCTCCCTTATGCAGGAGAGTGACTGTAGCTGTTCTCCATTTCCTTGGTACAAAACCTGTATGGAGGCTGAGACTGAAGAGTGTTGTTAAGGGTGTGGCTGAGACTGAACAGTGTTGTTAGGGGTGTGGCTAAATCATGCTTCACGTCATTTAATATGCACCAGGGATAGTGTCAAGACTCACTGATGCAGAATTTTTAGCTTTTGATATTTTTCATCTTGAACAATTAGTAAATCTCAGTATTATTTGGAATTATATCTCACTGTGTTATTCTGTTGTTTTCTGAGCAGGACAGTTTTCATAGATAGCTTCTGTTTCTTCTGTAGACCCTAGTATCCTGATGTAATAACCAGTATAACATAGAAAAGCTTGCTTCTCACAGTTACAAACATTCCATTCTTCCTTTGTCATCTTATTTGTGCTCTGCTACTTTTATGTCCACTTTCTCCCCATATTTTAGTAATGGCAATTCTTTGCTGGCCTGTCAGAGTAATGTTATGATTACTTTTCCTTTCTTATAACAATTGCATGCTACATTACTTTCTCTCTGTTACTAACAATGACATTGAATTGGTCAGTTTTGATTTTAGAGGTCTACTCATTGGAAACGTCAGGATTATCATGTTGACTGTAATTCAGTATTGTTCTATTTCAGCATAGATAACTAATAATTGTTGCAACTGGAATGTTAATTTTATCAGATATTTTAGTGTTTGTACTACATATGCTCAAGCTGTACCTTGCTTTGAAGCTATCTGGAACTTGTGGCTATGTGTCTAAACTCCAAGCGTTTTTCAAACAGAGGAAATTCAGAAGTAAAAAAAACGGTGATCCATGTTCATTGTCTACCCCCTTGGGGTATTGTATGGACTTAAGAGCAGTCATTACAATATCCTTTGCTGTATACGTCAGTTGCACAACTTCAGGAAATGTACGCTAATAGCCAGCACACAGCAGAAATATGATTTTATGTACTGGAAAAAAGTCTAAACCAACATTCATGTGCAGCAATGGCAGGATTTCAAGAAGGTCAAATTCTTTTTTGGCTTTGATTTCCAATAAAAGATGTCATAAAGTCTTTCCTTACACGTTTTTATTTCCAGATGTATTCATGGATTTTCATAAAAACATTCTGTCTTAACTGCGAGGGGATAATTACTGTTAACTTTATTAATCTTTAAAGCATTGACAGTCCATCCCTGAATGGGAAATAAGCTGTTTTTTAACAATTAGTTGGTATGTCAATATATGGCTATTTTGAGCTCTGATAGCCTGTCAGTAGCAAATAGCATTTGCAGAATAACTCATAGTACTTCAAGAACTACCACAACCTAATCATCCTTACATTCCTGGAGGTACACTCCCCTACATAAAGAAATTTGTCAAGCTTCTACTGATCTTTCAGGTCATATTTTGCAATGAGATCAACATTCTTTGCAATCTCTAAAACTCTGCAAAGTGATTTTTTTAAAAAAATATGCTTTGTATTGCTTTATGGTCTGATTCAGAATGATTCTTTTTACTATTTTGAAATTTCTGATATCCAAACACTATAACTAACATCTCATTTCAGTTTGATTAATGAAAACCTATCAAATACCTTAAATCATATACAGCTGGTCTGTCATTCTGCAATAAGACTGCATAACACACATTCTGGATAACATTTATCTACAATATAGCAGGCGGTGTGGTGAGTAGACATTTCAATACATTGAACCCATAATTTTGAGAAAAAAACAAAAATCATATCATTCGCTAGAAACTTCCTTAATTGTACAGTTACATCTAATAAGTTTAACATAAATTTAAATAAAACAGATGATAAGATTGGAATAAACTTAGATGCTACCATGTGTAGAAATTACATTGGTGATGCTTTATGATGTGTTTTTACATTGATTATTTTCCCTTTACTAGGCTGTGGTTTCAGAACTTCTGTGATTAAATATTGCTCACATACCTGAGTGAAGTTACAAGGATTTGAAATTTCCTTGTACCTTTTTAAGCTTTTCTGAATCCCATCTGTCAAGTGATTTTGTCAGACATTGATTCTGTTCCAGTTGTATCCAAACTAAAATGCCATCAGCTGTATTTTCTACATCACCAAATCCTTGTACAACAGCTGTGTGAAAGGCTTCTAGAGACAGTTATACCTGACTAGATGTTTATTGAAGTTCTACAACTTTGAATAAAGAACAAAGAAATCTTATGAATTAGGTGTTATTGTTGGGTTTACTATGAACAACCACTTCTCATTTAGACATTATTGTTATTATTATTATTTGTTATTATTTGACCCACAATACATTTAAATCTTTGGGAGGTCACTACTCAGAACACTGATACTTCCATCATCACAAAATATAACATTTTTTTCACAGGAATAAGGTCTTTGTGCTCCAAGAAAAGGTGGCAAGCCCCCACACCCCTGAACAATCTGTCTATCCATTTATCAATCTGTATCTAGAGAGAGACAGACAAAGAGGTAGCAATAGATACACATATAGATAGAAATGCAGATAAAGATAGATACAGATATCAAATCAGGGATAACAAAAACCTAGAGAAAAGGAAGAAAGTGAAAAAACGTAGCACTCAACGTCTCACACCTCCCCGATCCTAACTACAATTACAAAATAGCAAACACCTTCCAATGATGCCCTGAACATCAATCAACTAGCAGCTGGCAAACAATAATTACACATTGCTGCTACTACCTCTTTGGTTGTCTGAATGGATTATGATTTGTTTTGATCTGCTTATTCAAATTGTTATGACCTATGCATGACTTAAACTTGTCCTGTTTCACTACTGTCACCATGTTGTTTGCCCAGATGGCAGGTTCATTTTATTTCAGTATGACTCCCACAATTTCCATGAAGTTCAGTTCTTGCTCAGTCCTAATTCTCAGGTCAACAACAACTCTTCTTTGAGCATGAATAATAGACATTAACTCAGGAGAAATCTTAATCTGATAAGCAGATTTCAAATAAATTTACTTTATTCAAAAATCATTATTATTCTGTAGAGAAAATGAATTTTGACAAGTTGCTTTACTGTATTCTGTGTCATGACAAAGTACTAATCACAAAAAGCTTTTTGTTGCTTTTGACTTACCCATCAGCATAATTATAATTATCAAAAACATTCATTTCAGCATTGCAGTCATACATTTTGGTATTGTGCTTTCTCTGACTGTTTCTGTATAGCACAAAATGAATTACTTCTCAAAATTCATATTGTGTACTTCTGTACACCTTCTGCACAACTGTGCATGTTCAGATGTACCTTCTCAACATTATGATATTTGCATGCCCCATCCTCCCAAAATACTTGTATCTCCACAGGTAAATTCCCTTTCAGCTTTTATACTTCTAGATGAGCATCGAACTGGGGGTGCCTTCTGTGTGGAGTCTGCATGTCTTCCCTGTGTTCATGTTTCTCAAATCTTATAAACATGCCAATAGCTTTTCAAAAATATCACCTAGCCTAATTCAGCCAAACATTCTACACTTTTCAAAGTAAAAAATTCTGTCTTCTTCCACCGAACACATTTAGCAATTTTATCTTACCATATCTTTATGCAAAACACTGAATTACAACAACCTATACTCCCCTCATCTTTGCAACCTAATTCAATGTGGCGACATCCACCCCAATCCAATATTAGTTATCCCTACACTACAAAGATAGACTCATTTACTCTATTAAAGTGATGGAACAAATTAGGATGGGTTTCTGACATGAAATTATTAGCACAGCCCCTCTTCTTCAAGCTCTCATTTCTGAATAGCTCATGCATTTGCATCTACCTTTTGGATCATTGCTAGACGCAGGTACTGCTAGACACTAACGTGGGAGATGTATCTATCATTTGGGAACATTCAGTCATTCTTTAAATATTTAATGTACTTGGTTGTATTGTACACAGGATATCCTTATGTCTTCACACACCCCTCTACCCACCCACAACTGCTGCTTGCTATGGTCACCTATGCTTATTCCTGATGCCTAACATTACAGTAAATATTTAATGTTTTATGCTACTGTCATGGAAATATTGTTGATGTGATTTTATTTGCTTCACCAAGGAAAGTTAGTTAGGTACTGCTGCTAAGGACAGCTAAACTGTATTTATTAATGTTTCCACCTACTGCATGTCTTTGGAATGTGGAGGAAATCAGAGCACCTGGAGGAAACCCATGCGGACACATGGAGGACATGCAGAATCCACACAGAAGGCACCCCAGATGAGCATCGAACTGGGGGTGCCTTCTGTGTGGAGTCTGCATGTCTTCCCTGTGTTCATGTTTCTCAAATCTTATAAACATGCCAATAGCTTTTCAAAAATATCACCTAGCCTAATTCAGCCAAACATTCTACACTTTTCAAAGTAAAAAATTCTGTCTTCTTCCACCGAACACATTTAGCAATTTTATCTTACCATATCTTTATGCAAAACACTGAATTACAACAACCTATACTCCCCTCATCTTTGCAACCTAATTCAATGTGGCGACATCCACCCCAATCCTGGATCCCCTCAAAATGTCTCTTATCCTCATCCTTCTCTCTCAAAAAATCTGTTACTAGTCACCTTAAACATACATAGCATTTGCAACAAAATAACCAAATGTCATTCCTGGCTAACACAATACTCCCCAGATATATTAGGTGTTACTGATAACTGCTTAAAACCACACATCAAAGACACTGAAATTCTGCCACCAGGATTTAACATTCTAAGAACTGATAAAACCAATAAAAAGGCTGGAGGTAGAGCTTTAATTTACCCTAGTACTTATACAATTCTACTTCTCTCCAAACCAATTCCCACATTTAGTAATGCTGAAATTGTCATTGCATCATTAAAGATAAACAACACCAAACAACTCTGTATTGCAGTAGTTTACATACCCCCCAGGCCAAAACATTGCTATACTTGAAGACATTCTTTTCTGGATGTCTGAAAACATCTCCAATGAAACAGTAATCATGGGAGATGTCAATATCAATTGGCAAAACTTTTCCACTGACTCACCAGCAAAATAGTTTCAACCACTACAGTTTTACACAACTCATCACTACCCCCACTAGAATATAAAACAATAGTAATATTGGTTATACCCTACACTGGATCCTTGTATCTGACCCCCACAAGTACTCTAATTCCAATATACTTCCTAATTTCTTATGTGACCACCTACCGGCATACACTTATAGAACCACCCTCCAAAAGCCCAAAACCCACACCTACAAAACATCCAGAAACCTAACAAACTTTAGTCAAGACCTCTTTAATAGTATACTAAAATCATTCAACTGGCTCATACTAAAAATGTTACCCCCAGACAATGCTGTCAGCTATGTCAATAAATTATATTTGAATACTAACAACATAGCCCCTCTCAGAACAAAAAGAACAAAAGTAAACCATGCACCCTGGTTAACCAAATCCACGAAACAAATATTTCAAATCAGAGATAAAGCTTGGAAAGATTGGCAAAGGAATACAAATGATACAAACTTTCAGATCTATGGGCAACTATGAAACAAAACAAAAATAATTAGTAAATACTGATTAAAAAATACTTTACACAACAATTAGCCAACCACAAAACCAATGCAAAAATTCTCTGGAAAACCATATCATCACTTCTTACCCCTGGATCTACAGTCCTGCCATTCTATCTTAATGGCATGAGAAAACAACACCACTTCCTTATGTCTAGCATGACTCATATAAAGAGGACTTGAAATGTATTCTGGGAAGAAGGAATGAAAGCAAGAAAACAAGATCACATTATCAAGGCAGGCCCCATTATCTGCCATTTTGATGGAAACACATTAAAACTGTAAAAAAAACTTGGAATGATTTGGAGGTATTAAAATAGGTCAGAAAACAAAGCTACAATGAAAAAAACACGTTTTTTGAGTTCTAAGGTGGAGTTTTCCTTTAACTGCTATAGCTTCATGTATTTCCATATGTGAAACCTAAAACTCCAGCTTGTGCAGCACATACTGCTCCATATTTGTGGGAGATAAGTCTGATCATGGCACTCCATTGATCCATCTGGCACTACACCCGGCTATTCACCAAGAATAATTTACGTTCTAAGTGTCAGCTAACATTCTATCCAACACAGCACTGTTGGGTTTCTGAGACATGTCTGGTCAGGGTATTCTACTAGTCCAGTTGGCACTCTGATTGGTATGAATTGCTTGTCAGGTCCCAATTGATACTACATGCAAGACAACACTGGTAGGTCTGTGAGACAAATAGGTAGTTGTGGACTGAGAATCCTACTTGTTCCACTTGCCATCCACCAGGCATTTCAGAAGCTCTACTGGCAGCAATGGTAGTCTACCTGGCACTCTATTTGACACATTATTGGTGTTAGGTGGCAGCATGCTCAACAGCATAACTGGGTCTGTCAATCACCCAGACAATTATTTCTGAACAAAATGTATTATTAGTCTCCTGGTACATTATCTAGAACTGTTTTTTTAATTAATATGCAGATTAATGCAAAGAACTGTACTTAGACTAGAACAACCCTGATGTGAGGTATCAGATGGGCGAATTGTAACTTATGGAAGGTAAAGGGTGTGAAAATGTTGATCCCAGGTGATCTGGCCTACCAACAGCAGAGTCAGAGGGCATTCACAGAAGCTCACAGAATACTGAGGTATATTCCTAGGTGGATGGACTCCAGAAGCAAAGAGGTAATGTATCCACTCTCTGGGGATCTTTTCAGGCCACACGTTGAATATTGGGTGCAGTTCTGAATGTCATACAAGGGGAGGGATATCAAGTTGGAAGGAATTCAGAGAAAGCCACCAGAAGTGTGCATGGCATAGCATGTAGATCATATGAAGAGAGACCACAGGAGCAAAAGCACTTCTCATTTGAAACCACAGCAGACATGATATGGGTGAACAAATCATGTCATAGAAATAGGAAGGGCCTGTACCGAGCAGGAAGGACAGAGAGGAAGGAGAGACACAGAAGTAGATTCCACTACTTGGAAATGTGAAAGCATGTCCTTATGGAAACGGGTGAGGACACATTAAATGGATTGCCAGAATGGGTAGTGAAGAGAATCCACAGAGGCATTCAAAATGTGATGGGTCAGATGTAGAAGACATATGGTTAAGATAATTAAGAAAGAACAGTAAAATGCTGAATATAAACAAAGTGAAGATGAAATAGTTGTTTTGTCTTCTTCTGCTATTAAGCAATTGCAATTTAAAGGAATTACTAAGCAGAATATTTATTTATGACAGTTCTGAGTACCCTTAAAGACAAAGAAAAAATTTATTTTTTACACAAAATTTCAGAATACAGCTATTCTCTTACCTTTATATACATACACAATACTATCCTTATATTGCACCTGGAAACTTTTAAATGTAAATAGCTACCCACTTCAAGAACTATAGCTGTCGATTTGCAGGATCTCCAAATAGACCAAAATGGACAGCACATGGGGGACTTCTCTCACAAAATTCTCCAGCAGTTATGCGGTTAATAATTATATGCATCAAGCGAAAAGGGAGTTGAGTTTGTTACTTCAGTTTTATCCATTAAGCATGCGTTCACTCTTCCCTGGACAGATGCAACATGCAGTGACTGTGCATTTGACTTTTAAATATGGAAAAAGTCAAATCTAAAAAGCCACAAAGACATGGTTGGCATTTCCTTGTTTTACAGGTGTTCAGACTGTAAATGCTGTGTACTTGCAATGTGTGTTAATATCATGGAGTAACCCACAGTTCAAAGAAAGGCAACAATGACATATACATATATTTAAAAAGTGCTTGCAATATCAGGAATCCATGTGCGATGGTACTTTGACCTTTATTAAAACAGCACAGCAGTAATACACTGGCCCACAGCAGTTTCTGGTTTCCAGGTGTCACAAGTGGTTTTTAGTTATTTTTAATTATTCATATAAATACATCTTGTCATATGTAAACTTTGTGTTATGCACTATTTTTAGACAGAAAGGTAAATTATAAAGTTGGTATCTGTAAGTGTATGTATAGTTTGCAGCTACACAACAGTACACAGCTGTTGTTAATTTCTTATTCTTACACAAACACTTATCTGTTGACTGCATGTTTTCTGGAGCCATTCCATCTACAACAAAGTTATGCATTTATGTGCTGCAACTAAGAAGATCCAGAACCTCTATCAACAAAAGTCTTAAGTGCTTTCCCCCTGGCCACATCACCTAACTCCCCCCAGTACCTAAATCACTTTCACTTGGACCCTTTGCTCTCACCTGCTGTTTACTTCCTATATTAATTATTAAAATTAATCCACATTTGTCTTTCTACTGTACTAATAATATTAGCTCATTGTTTAAATTGTCTCTGGGGCTCTCTACTTTCTGTGATTATTCCATGTTTGTGCATTAGTGTTATTTCATTTTTGGTGAGTTTCTGTACCTGAACCATGCCTGCAAATGGTCCATTGTGATCAATGTACTACCTCAATAAAAATAAATAAATAAATAAATAAATAAAATCAAATAAAATAAATGCTTGATGTTGTTTTTTGTGTGTACTTCTATACTATGTATGGCAGCATATATATAGTACTGATTTTCAGTTTAAAATAAATGTAACTGACCAGTAATGTTGCAAATGTGACTGGATTTTGGATTAAAAAAATAGATGAATTGCACATTTTGAAACACATGACTGCATTCCTTTATACTCACTGAACCATTTCCAACAAAATGAGCTTGTTGACTGACGAAAGGGTTTTAGAAAATGGTCTGGAGTAAGAAATTATCCAAGAAATAATGTCCATGAGCAAACTCTTAATAACAAAGCTGAGGACATTTTATGGAGAGATATGAATGTACATCAATGCAAATAAACCACATTGAAACCACAACATGAGTCTCCAGTGTGTCTGTTAATATGTTACACTTGAGGTTATTCATTTGTTTAACTACACCAAGCTATGATGTATTTTAATCCATCTCTGCCTGCAAGTGCTGACCCCTTAGTCAGTTGTTTTCATTACTTATAGTGAAGATACCCAGCCTTCTAAGGATGGTGACACCCATCCCTCCCTGCCACTCTGTTAGTGACCTAGTGCAGCCTGGGTCAGCAGGGCCACAGTCAGGGCTTTATCCATCTATGCTACCAGAGCAGTACAAGTTATGTTTTAACTATATGTATCTTTGTCTGCTTTAAACACTCATGTTAATTATGTGTATATGTTCCATCAATGTATATTCAATTTTTCTTAATGATTTTTGTGTATTACACTATGATTTCATTTTATTGTAAGTTGTCTTTGTAAGTCCACATGAACCAAAACAGCACCAGACCAGGAACAATAAAATCCAGTGAACAGCCTCCAAGGAACCAACCATAGATAGGTGCAAAACTTGTCTTTAATGAATTGTTAAGTGCTTTTGTTCGGACAGAACTTCATCAGAACAACACAAGAATTAAAAAACACACCCATTTTATTCCCCTCCTATCAATGTCACATGATACAATTAACAAGCATTTAAACTTAAAACTTCTTAAATACACATAAAAAATAATAAATAATGTTCACAATGTATACATTTTTTTACTTTACTTAATACCATAATGCATCAATTTTAGTAAAGAGGTAATATAACAACTATCATTTAATCCAGGATAGTTGCAAGCATCCAATAAAATCTGCCATCTCAATTCATTCTTATCTAAATGTTCATGTATTACCCAACCTTGTAAATCTCTCTTAACCTGCTCAATGATTAAAAAATTAAAATTATAAGTCTCATATCTTTCAACATGTCTATAATGTGCATTAGTAGATTTTTTTATTTCTGATATCCAAGATATGTTCATATATCCGTCTCTTAAAAGGTCTACTAGTTTTCCCAATGTAAAATGCTAAACATTGGTTACATTGCACTAAATAAACCACATTAGATGTATTACAAGCAAAAGACCCTTTTACGATATAGGTCTTGTTCCTAATTGTAAATTTGTCCGTACAATTTATGTATTTATTGTTTTTGTAAATGTTTTGTTATTGCCTTACTGGCGAAGGTCAGGGCTGAAAAGAATGTTCAAACCAGTTCACTTACCCACTTAAATGTTGAATAAATAAATAAATACATGCATACACATATATATAAATACACGCATACATAAAATATAAAACTGAAATCAATGAACAATAAAGCATTCTGGTTTCCCATTACCTGTGATTTGGGTAAAAGCTGTAAAAATTCCCATAGAAAATGCAAAGTGTGGAAAAATAGTGAATAGAGTATTTGAAACACTTTATCTAAATCCAAAGTCTTTGTTTACAGGTGTGCTGAAAAAAATTGCATGGAGTGGTTTTCTATGAAAATAAGACAATTTTAGAATGTATACACTGTGGTCCACTGCAAAAAAAGGTTTTGCACTGATTTTTTTTTTTTTTTTTTTTTTTTGAGAGTAACAAGTTTAGCAGATCTACTTTATGTGCAGTTAAATGTTAACTACACTGTATGTTTTAACTACAGACTAAATGTAGATACAAAGCAATGAATAAAAGTGCTACTCAAATTCATTTTATGGTATTTCCAAAGCTGTTCAAAACTGCTAATGAAGCTGGTCTAGTGCTGTAGTATTTCTGAAGCAGGTCAAATGTATTGCTAAAGAAAAGCAAATCTAGTAGTATTTGTGTATTGTGTTTGTTGCTCTGCGAAGTTCTGTTGTGGAGGTTTGTGGCACAAAAATAAACCGTAAATTGGAATGAAGGAACCCAATTGTGTGAGGACTTTTGTAGTGAAAAAGAAAAATAAGTCATTGGTTGTCGAAGCTGGCAACTCTATAGTGTATAGATTCATATTCATTTTCACAGTATAATGGCTTGCAGTAGTAAAAAAAATATATAAAAAAAATGGAAAGATGACCCAGACTGCCCTGTGATTAAAGCAAGTCAATATCATCGGCTGCTATTTTTTTTGTGTAGAGAACTGTAGCACTACTGAAATACTTATTTGTTATCATCGCTTATCACAGGTAGCTTGACACTGCAATACTTTATAGTTCATGACAGAAACTTTGATAAAACTGCTCTGTCAAAACTCTGCTGGCATTCTGTGAAGCTAAAGGTAATGCAAGGTGCTATTTCTAAAACTTAAACACTCTGACATGAAAATGTGGCTCATTGTTAAGTAAAACAGGAAAACGTATTGATTCTAATAAATGGGCTTCATTGTTGCATAAAGCAAAAAAAAAAAAAAAAAAAAAAACAAAAAACACACACTGACAGGAAAATGGGGAGTTGTTTAAACAGTAAAAAGGCTATTGATTTTGAAAATAAATGCTCAGAAAATGAAAAGAGAGGTTCACTTCTGTCAAAATAAGTGTCTCGCGGTAGTGGTGCTGCGGTAGCGTTGTCGCCTCACAGCAAGATGTTGTCCTGTTCGATTCTCAGCTAGAGTGTCTTCTGTGTGGAGGCATGCGTGAATGGGCGTACCTTCGTTGAAGGTTGTGCGTCAGGGCTGGTAACTTGGCACGTAAAAATCCACTACCAAACATTAGCAGACTGGAGTTCCGCTGTGGCGACTCCTAATCGGGATAAGCTGAAAGACACAACAACAACTGCTGTCAAAATAAAAAGGGAGGTTCACTGCAGTAAAGCACAAGAATGAAAATTCTTTGCAAACTTGTTAAAAGTAATAAGCAAAATAATACCTACACTACTGGAAAACTATACTGAGGTACAGCAGTATGAGTTAGAGAAAGTAATACTGACCAACGAGATAAGAGGGCTTTGTACCAGAGAGTGTCTCTCATAGGGACAGTAACTGCATGGTTTGTAGTTCAGTGCTGAAAATATGCAAAGTGAAATTTTAGTTTAAAATAAGGATTCTGGCTCTGGTTCTGAGAAAACTGAAGTAGATGATGTTGAAGGGCAGAATATGAATATTGAGAAGTAACAAGAACTTGCAGAAAAGACTAGAACTTTTTACAAAAAATACACCAGTACAGCAACAACAGAAAGCAAACAAACCACTTTTACTGTGCTATATATACCTGCAAGTTGTAGATAGAGATTAAATCAGACTGTAGAAATGTTAGGAAAGGTAGAGGTCAATGTCTTTAGGCAGAAAAGAACTCATACCTGCTGTGAAAGAGATTGTTTCTGAGTATGAAAGACATTTCCTAGATTTTTGGCTGACCTTCACTAACAAAAAATAAGGCAAAGTAGAACAGACAAAAGAAATGGTTGATTTATTCAATAGGCTCTCTGAACTTTCCATAAAGTAGTGATAGTGAAATACCAATAAAAAAATAAATAAATACAATTAAAAAAGCAGCAGAGTTAAGAAAAGAAAAACACAGTGGTCAGTGTTTTCATTTCTCAAATGCTACAGACTTTTTCACACAATTGAAATATACAGAAAAATTATTACATACATTATAAAAGAGCTGCCCAGCCAATCAGTGCTTTAGTGGACACATCTTTAACACTGACTTAAAATTCAAGTGATTGGTCACCTTTTTTCCATTGTTTGCATTAAATAGTACCTCTCATTTATAATCCTTACAGTCCAATGCATTTGCGTCTCCACCTCCCACGTCTCCATTTAACAATTACAATACATAAACTCTTTTAGAACCAGTGCACACAACAGAATGTATAAAAATAATATTTTTACATGTTTTACTAATATAATTATGTCACAAACTCTCCTATTTAAAGACATAGTTGTTATCCCAACATAACATGCTGAACATATAATATGCAAAATGATACCACATTGCTTGATGTACAATTAAAAATAACCAGACAACTCATAACTTGTTGCAGGATTGTCACACTAGAATAAGGGCAATGGGTAATGAGGTTACACTGTTTGCAGTTGTTACTTTTTTAAACATGCACCTCTCTGTCAGTAGTGAGTACCATCCTATTATATTTTCTTATTATTCAAAAAAGTCCTTTATTAAAGGCAGAGGACACAACTTGTCCATGCATTGGTAACATTTTAGAGAATCATTATTCCTTTGTGTCTACCTATAGAGTGAGATACTCCTGATATATGTTATAACATACTTGAATTAACTACATATGCTTGGTTTATGTTTCTTTGTTGACTTTATTATATAATGAAAACATCAATTTCCTTGAAATGATGAGTGTGTGTATACCACTGAAATTAATTTAAATTCACTTGAATCTTGTGTGAAAGTCAAACATTGCCCCCGGAGTTGCCAACCAGATGCTCCTGACATTACTTTATATTCTCACTGCAACTGTCTAATCAATTAAAAAGGGCCTGTTGCCATGGATATGAACTTTCCTACTATCTCTGTTACTAACTTGGTGGATATGGGCATCCTGAGGCAATGTAGAAATGTCCTCATGTTTACTGATAACCAGCTAATTTCCAAACCAACTGATATAGTATGTGAGAGATGTATTTACACAATGTCATGGAAGGCAAAGCTCTCATATCAAAACACTCTAATGTCAACCAGGTTGTCGTTAGTAAATACGCTGCACCTCTCAGACACAGTTCAAAGCAGACACATACATGCACATATAAGGCACTTAAATGCAACCTTCCCTAACCCCAAAGACCTCCTTGATGAAGTACACATAACAAATACCCTCCTCAGCCCTGAATATTTTTTTTCAGAACAACACCCATATCAACATACAGACCCATTTCATGGAGCCTCTACTTCTAAGCCTATAAAGCAAACCACCACACAATCCAACATTCTAGTAATTGGAGACTCCATTGTGAGGCACACTGATGTCCCTCTCACCAAGCTGAGAAAGGACAAAGTCATGGTCAGTTGTTTATTAGTGGCCAGGATCCACCACATTACATACTCACTCACGTCATTGGACCATAAGTACCAGTATGACTCAGTCATAGTCCATGTGGGTGTAAATGACCTGAGACATGCCTCACTAGATTGTATGAAGAGAGACATCATGGAGCTCTCGAAACATGCCCAGACTGGTATGAGCCTAGTATTATTGAACAGTATTTTACCTTCTGTGATGATGATGATGATGATATCACTAAATAAACAGAAGATGGCAGACTTTAATAATTGACTTAGTTTCTGGTGTCATTCTAAGGGGGTATAATATTTGTCAGCATGGAGGGAGATGGTCAACAGGCCATGCTGCTTTGCTAGGGATGGTCTGCACCTCTCCCCTCTAGGCTTTCAAAAATGACTAAAACATTGTCCTCCCCCATAGTGCCTTTTTTAGGCAATGACAAACTGAAAGCACTTCCAACATAGCAAATCAAAACCAAGAAAATCTAATGGTGTTACTGCTCACTGCTAGGAGTCTAAACAAAAAACTTCACTCCCTACATGATCTTCTCACCCTAGAAAATGCTGATGTCTGTTCAGTCACTGAGCCATGGTTTAAAGCCACAAACAGCACACTGGCATAATACTGGCTATAATACCTTCCATACATTTAGACCAGCTACTACACAGACAGGAACTAAAGGTGGAGGTGTCTCGATTTATATAAAAAATAAATATACCTCAAGGGTGGTCAAACAAGATAATGCAGATGAGCTTCTCCATGCTCAAATCACCATAAACAAAATCCCATACTAGTTCCTTGCAAGCTATAGGTCCCCATCTATAACCCAGGAAATCCATAACGTGTTTAAACTAATTGGAAACACTCACCATCTAACAAAATACTATATTCATGGGCAACATTAATTACCCCACTATTAACTGAAAATCCTATATAACAAGAAATGTGCAGGTACAGAGATTGCTGGAATTTGTAAACTCATACTCCCTGCACCAGATTGTCAATGCACAGACCAGGGTTGCTAAGATACTGCATCTGGTCATCACTAATATGGGAGAGTGCTACAAAAACTCTAGTGTAATGTCTTCTCTGGTAAGGTCAGACTACAAAATGGACTCCTTTGAAGTAAAAAATAAAACCCAGAACTCTAGCTAAACCTGGAATGCTCAGGATATACTCTATGGTTAACTTCTTACTATTAAGTAATAACCTGGAAAAATTTCAAACCCCCATGAACCCTGAAAACACTTCTGCCTACATGGAACTGTTCAGAGAAACTCTATGCAAACATGTTAATAACTGCATAGCGGCAGTTGTACCCACCAGGAGGAAGTTACAGAACCAACTCAAAAAACAAGCCACCCTGGTGGAAATATGTTGTATAATAGAACAAATAAAATCATGGCAGAAGTTAGAAGGTGTAGCACTCAGCAGGATAACAACACTCTCATCAAACTAAACAAATAACTCAGAGGACAATAAAAGTCTACCAAAGCCAAATTTTGGATAAATTTAGCCTCCTAGACCAAAGAAAACCATAAGGCATTCTTTAGCTATGACTGCAACCTCAAAGGCAATACACAATTGTATGTAGAGCTCATTGTTAATGGAGCCACCTAAACTGAGCCAGAAGGTATAGCAAACTTACTGGCAAACAAATTCAGCTCCCACTTTACTCCTCTCTTCCCCTCAATCTCCCCTCAGGAAATACCATCAAATATACCTCCCCCTACTATCACTAGGGAACAGGTCCTTAATGCTCTCACTAAGGCCAAGAGCACTGCATCACTGGACCCAGGCAATTTCCCAGGGTGTCTTTTGAATAGCACAAAACATGTCCTATCAGGTACTCTGGAATTGCTATTTAACTGTAGCCTCCAAACAGGTTTTGTGCCTCATGAATGGAGAACAGCAAGTCATACCATTGCACAAAGGTGGGCCATCTACAGACACTGGAAACTACAGATCTAAAAGTCTCACTAGTATCATTTACAAAACCATGGAAATAATTATCATAGAAATAATCAATAATGACATAGGAAACCTCTAGATTCTGGCTTGCAGACAGGACCTATGAAGTTAGAATTTGGGAGTTCACCTCTACAAATAGGTCCTGTGATGATGCCTTTTTGGCATTTACTTCTCTGAAGTCAAGGATGATCACTGGCTGACTAAATTTGCAGATGACTGCAAATTAGGAGCAGTCATAGAATCCCCCACTGACACAAATATTCTCCAAGAAGGGCTGACACAAACAAATAATGGATGTCAAATCCATGAACTAAAACTAAATGGCAGGAAATGCATGATAGTTTCCTTTGTGAAATTATCCACTCCTGGTAACTATCATATAGACAACACACCCCTAAGAGCTAACTCAGTAGTCAGGGACTTGGGAACACACCTAGACAGCAATCTAGCTTTTGACTATAATGTGTCTACAGTAGTGAGGAAATAATGCTATGTTGTGCAATGTATAAACTAAGGGATGGCATTTAGGTCCAAGGAGGTCATTGTTCTGCTGTATTTGGCATTCATCAGACCTGTCATTGAATACAATGTCCCTTTTGGTATGCACCTAACCAGGCACATCCAACAATTGAAACAGCCACAGATGTTTCTCACTAAAAGAATGCAGGGCTTAAATAACTCATCCTATGCAGACTGCCTCAAGGCCCTATCCCTGCATTCTGTCTTCTACAGGCTGTTGAGGGGAAATCTATGCCTGGCATATAAGGCATTGTCAGACTCCATCCTGATGGACCTCCTGCATATCCATAAAACACCAGAATTACTCATGGGAAAGACTTAATTCTTGCCTGTGATATAAATAGGACCTGCTGGAGAGACAGGTATGTATCCAAGAAACTACCCCTTTTCTGGAACAGGCTCCCCATCCATGTGAAGCAGAGTTCCTCCCTAACCCAATTCAAGTGTAACTTGGACAATTGGATGGGTAACAGGAACTCCATCCCTTTTTTGGCACCTGTGTCTCTAATGAACACAGGCAGCCTGTGAATGGTTCATCTCTCAGGCCCCTGCTTGTAAATGTTTCAACTCCCAACCCCCTGCTTACACTCATTAAGGATATCAGAACTTGTCCAAGATTTGGGATGCATAGCTAGGCTTAAAAAGGCTCTTGTGGTTGTTAGCTTAGTACACACCTATGAACCTATGAAAAATAACATGTTTATTATTAGACATAGAGAGAAAACAGTATGTCTTTATAAAACACGCTTCTAGCATTCAAAAGAAAGTCAAAAATAATATTCACTATAGATGTCATCTGGTACAGGATGTCAATTTGGAAAGGATATTTATTAGTGAAAAAAATAATATCACACCTTAAGTATATACCAAGTGAAAGTAAGCAGAACTTTACTTGTGTTGTCATACATATTTTAAATGGTGTTGGTATGATTTAATGACATAATATTCATTGAAATTAACTTTACTGACGTTTTTATTTTTATTGCTGTGGTGATATTGAATGTAAGTAATTACCTAAATAATCATGTTGGCTATTGTGACAAAAACAATGGTAAAAACATTAAATTTATATTTGGTATTACAGATCAAATCAGGAATTTTAACATGTTTGAAGCAGGAAGAGCTTGACTGGAAAGTGTATATTTGGCAGCTCAGGATGGAAGCACTCCATTTCCTAGGTCTAAATGACAAGGAAAATTGTAAGGTTTATTTAAAAAGTAAGGAATTGAAGTATAACAAAAGTTTGTCTGAAAAAGTTCCAGTGAAGAAACAAAAAGAGTTACAAACTTGTGTTACAAATTGTGCATCAAAGGAGTTTTTGTGTGTTTTTATTTAGTCAGTTTTGTTTTATTTCAGTGTTTTTCACAACTGAAGAATATATCATCAGTCTTTCAGTTTATAAATTGTGGGTATTGTTTATGAATCATGTGCATAGTTTTTAAGATGAGAAATACAAGTTTTCTGTATGTTATTACCATTCTCGGTTGCACTGAGATAACTCAGCACTCATTAATGGGTTAATACACTTTGAAGACCTTGTGGGAAGGTCTTTAGTACAAAAGTACTCCATCATTGCTAACATATGTCAACTTTTTATTTCAAGACACTTAAATTTGAATGTTAAATTTGTTTCAGTTCTCACCTTTAAAGACTCTTCTTGGCTTTAAAGTTGCTGTCGCTTAATGTCTGTTTGTTAAAAACAGTAATAAAATATATAGATTACTCTCAAAAACCCACGCATAACAATACAAAGCACATCACTTAGAAACTGTGTACTCCTGGATACATTGTAATAAGTCGCCGGATCTGAGTTATTAGCTTGTTTCACTCAGTACTGCAAGATGTATATCCCATCAATATTATGGACCCTTCTCTGGACACTGCCAAAACAATAGTTCCATTCCCAAGTCAGTGGCCAGTTGTCTCCTACAGCTGTAAGAAGTTTATCCTATAGACTCAGTGGTTCCCTTGCAGCCACCATTCTAACAAGATCACAGCCCTATGTCAACTATCATATGGCCACACAGTACTACACTAGTATCTGATAAACTTTGTAGTTGTCTGCCAAAGCCACTGTTATAGTAAAGATCTAGCTATCAGCTGCTGGCCATTTGACACACAGTACTATAACAATTACATATCAGAATTTGTGGACCCCTAACCAGCCAGTTTGGTCTAAAGGTACCAGTCCTGAGTCAACTATCTGGTGTTAGCCAATACTATAAATACATCCCATAGACTCTGTGGATACTCTACTCTGCGTGGCAAATGCTGTAAAAATAGTCCAGGTCCCAGTCATTGTCCAGTTGTTACCCAGTAGTACACAAATTACATCCCACTGACTATGTGAGTCTCTCCGTAGCTACACTTGTAACAGCGATCTACCACCAACTAGGCAGTCATTCTACTTGTTTCCCAGTACTATAAGAAGTTTGTCACAAAGACTCTGTTGATTCCTCCACAGCAATAGATGTGGCACGTCCCAGACCCGTATTGATGGTCAGCTGAAAATTGCATCCCGCAGATATTTTGAATCCCTTCCCAGTCACTGCCCCAAGAAGATGGCTGGCTGTCACCAAGTACTATAAAAAGGGGTCTATATTAGATAATCAAACTTTAAAAAGTTCGACTCTCATATGGTCGACACCATATGATCGAACTTTTAAAAGTTTGAACATCTAATAAAAAAATGACAGCAAAGAAGCCAAAGGGATACACCCAATAAAATCCTTTATTAGCGCTTTCATCTCCAATTTAGAAAACTTCATCAGACAACAATGTTTCAGCCAACCCCACCCCATTTTATACATCCGCAAACATGAACTCACTTCCTGCTAAAATTGAGGTACAATTATATATGCTAAAAACGCATAAATTGATGAAACAAATATAATATTAAAATTCTATTCATCATAGAATACTATCAATAGGATTAATAAATGCATTTATGTAAACATCAAAATAATTTACATATAAAATTCTGATTTTAATCTTAAAATGGGACTGATGGATATGGTGCTATTCAGCCTGGGATATTCTGAGGCATTGGCTGTCAGCTGCCATCTCAG
Source organism: Protopterus annectens (assembly GCF_019279795.1). NCBI lineage: Eukaryota > Metazoa > Chordata > Ceratodontiformes > Protopteridae > Protopterus > Protopterus annectens. Next base: position 759,312,643 of record NC_056745.1, read on the forward strand.
TTCCTTTAGTTTCAGAAAATCATTGAGGGGACCACCTCTTTTCCCCTACATATCAATCTTAGCAGGAAGTGAGGTCATGTTTGTGGATGTATAAAATGGAGTGGGGTTGGCTGAAACATGGTTGTCTGATGAAGTTTTCTAAATTGGTGATGAAAGCGCTAATAAAGGATTTTATTGGGTGTATCCCTTTGGCTTCTTTGTGGTCATTAGTTTGAGTGGTGTTGGATCATTTCTAATCGTTTACGTGTGGTTTCATCTAATAAAAAAAATAAATAAACTACACAAATAATAATAATCTACCCGAATATTTTAAGCAGGGGGGCAAGCCCCCCTGCACCACCCATACCCATGCTTTTTAAATATACCAACTCTGAGATTGCACTACAGTGCAGAAAAGGGAAATCTTCCCATTTCGCACTGTATGGAGATCTCCGTTAAAATTTCAAACTTCAATAAATTCGATCAGATGGTGTCGACCATATGACACTTGAACTTTTGAAAGTTCCATTATCCAATTTAGACCATATAAAAAGTACATTCTGTATACTCTGTGGACCTGTCCATTGTCATTGTAGCAACAGCTGCCCTATCCCCAGACCCATTATAATTTGTCACTTGAACTGTAAGAATTGTATGCAATGGACTCTGTTAATGTCTCCTTAATAAATATAACACCCTTAATTGTGAATCAGAATAGGGGGACTATATCTCCCCAAACCTCTGCTAGATACAAAGATTGCTGTGATATGGGCTGAGTGGAATACTTTGAGGTACTGTAATCTCAGACTTATCATATGTACCAGTAAACTCCTTTTTTCCAGAATTAGCAGGATCCCAGTAGAGATACTTGCACTTTCAGAAAGACCGTGTGTAGACACCTCTCCAGCTACAGTTGTAACAAGATCTAAGCTGTAAGGTGACTGGGTGATTTATCAAGCAATATGATAAAATGTATGTGGACCTCTCTACAGTCACTGCTGTAATAAGGTAACACTCAGGCTGGTGGTCATTTGCTAGTCTGTACTACATGAGGCATACCCCATACAGTCTGTAGACTGCTATCCAGCCACTGAAGTGATAAGGTTCCAGTTCTGAGTTGGTTATCATATGTCAACCAATACTATAAAAAGTATATCACATAAGCTCCCTGAAATCCATCTTGTGCACTGCAGTAGCAAGGTCTCAGCTCTGAGTGAATTATCATTCAGTACTATATTTATTTATCTATTCAAGTGTGTGTTTTGTTATCTGTCATATGTTATATGAACTATATGTATGTTCCATAGACTCTGTGGACCCCTTCCTGGTGTCTCCTGTAACAAACAAATACTTCACATTAGTACGTACTGAAGAACTCAACGTATCAACACCAGGCAATATAGCTACAGGGTTTTCCTTCTAATTAAAACTTGATTTCCAGCAAAAGCTATCTTATTAAATACTTAAAATCCTCTTATTAAATACTTAAAATCCAGCACTGTTCAATGAGTTTGCTGCAAACACTTTCTCAAGCTATCATCAAAGAAGTAGGACAGAACATAAATGTGATCTTGGCTTTAACCTACAAGGGATTTGTACAGTAGAGCTTGGAAATCGATAACACTAATCATCCTTTGAGAAATCTTATTGATTTTTTTTTAAGCCATGCCATACCCACTGCACATGTGCAGTAGCATGGTCTGGGTTCAGCATGTAATGTGTATTACAGAGGGCATGTAGAAAGATGGATCGCAAACTGGCTTAAGAACAGAATGCATGTTGTCAGATTTGGTAATGCCTCCTCTGTTCAGGAAAAGGTGACCAGTGGTGTCACACACTGTTCTATTCTGCCTCCCCATCTTTTTTGGCATTTATTTCTCTAACCTTAAAACATATAACAAGGATCTCTAGTTAACCACATTTAGTGATGCCTGCAAGCTGAGTGCACTTGTTAAGTAAGACCAAAACACTTATACCCTTTAAAATGTCCTCCACTTCAAGACACAATACATATCTACAACATATTGCTCTGAAAGAATTGCACTGTCTCGTGAGACAGTGATAAGAGGCCTGGGTATCTGGGTTGGTGTCTCCTTTTTCTTTGCTCATCACATTATGACTGTAGTTAGGAAATCCTTCTTATCCGACAACTCATTACCAAAGGCATCACATCTAAAACCAGGGAAGTTATTTTTCCCTTATACTGGTGGTGCTGTGGTAGCGTTGTCACCTCACAGTAAGACGTTGTCCTGTTCGATTTTCAGCTAGAGCATCTTCTGTGTGGAGATATATGTGAATGGGCGTACCTTAGTTGAAGGTTGTGCGTCAGGGCTGGCAACTCGGCACGTAAAAATCTACTGCCAATCATTAGCGGACCGGAGTTCTGCTTTGGTAACCCCTAACCGGGAAAAGCTGAAAGACACAACAACAATAACTCTGCCCTGGTCAGACCCATTACAGAATATAATGCCTCATTTTGCAAGTATCTTACTACATTCTTCAAAAAACTTGAGAAACTGTAGAGGCTTCTAAAATATGACTTCTTGCTTCAAACATTTAGCTACCAGGAGAAACAATAATTCCTATCACTGTACCTTCTGTTGTATAAGCTTCTGCTGGGAAATCTGTGTCTTGCCTAGTGTGCCCTCAGGGATACCACTATCACTGACCTACTTTTTCTCAATAAATCAAATAGTATAGCCTACATTAGAACTAGAGATCTCAAGCTATGTCAGCAGATAAATAAAAGTAAATTGAGAGATAGGTTTATCACTTCCTTTGCTCTGCAATAGGTTCGCCCTACATGTTAAGTAGTGCAATTTTCTGTTCTCATTCATGTATAGCTTGGACAATGTATCTGGGACATACAGGCTTTATCCTACTTGAACAGGATGCAAGAGTCTGATGGTGTTTTTTGGCAAGGTAAGCATGGCTTCTAGTCAAATCGCATTGTTTAGACTATGATCTCATGATCCTATAATCCTATGATCACCTACTTTCATGAGTATCATAAGCTTTAGAAGGCCCTGTCCTCCCTTAGAATGAGTGCTCCCCACTAGGGAGTCTAACATAGAGAGGACACCCTGAACATATGCACTTCATCCTCCCTTTTGAGACTGACAAACATTCTGCATCATTCCTCTCTCCTCCCTTGCCAGCTCCCCTACTGCTAGAAGAGGCATGAGTTTAATCTTGTCTCCAGAAGTAACACATGGGCTGTTGGACTCTTGCTCCATAGGGGAGGGACCATGTTAACTGGGAGGGTAAAAGAAAGGATTGATGTACACTAGAAAATCAGGAGGAAAAAGATATGCAAGAAGTAAAGAAACAGAGAAAACGAAGCAAACAAAAAAATATTAAAGGTAACTAAGAGTAAGTCCACAGAAACTTGCAGTAGCAGGAAGTGAGCCCAGGCCAGAGAAGGTCAGGTCATTACTCTAGGAGAAGCTGGTATGACCATTGGCTATTTGTAGGGCCAGCACATGAAGAAAGTGTTGTAATTATTTTACTGCCAGCAGGTTATGGTATTACTTCAGACTGCCCACCCATGCTGCTGACCACTCTGCCCACCCATGCTGCTGACCACACTGCCCACCCATGCTGCTGACCACTAATGAGTAAACAGTATTTTTCAGTTAAAATACTGACTTGAACTTGAGCATGTTGTCATGTTCAGTAACTGGGTCACTTCTTTCTTCTTAACAAGTAAACTGTTTTTTGATATCAATGCAAGGCATAAATCTATTTATTCTTACTCTTTGGCAACTGTACTATAAATGATAATCCCTGTGTACATTGCTCACTGCAAAGTGTTGTCAAACCTTTTCTTTCCTTACAGACTGCTGTAATTCACTTACTCTAAGCAGCATGTTTACTATTCCAGTGCAGATCAACTGCATTATTCCTGTAAGAGTCTATTCATCATATTTGTTACTTAAGATATATAGCTGATATCTTAGACAGTTCTTATCAATTGCATTTCTTGTATGTCTGAGTTTTGCACTTACTGTTTAGAACAGTATATAACACAGCATGTGTTATATGCTTGCATTTTATATTTTTGTTCGACTGGATATATAAAGTGGCACCTGTTTTTTTTTCCCCTCTTGTCTAGTATACCATAGCCCAAAGCTAGACAAACCTAAAATACCATACCTCAAAATGAATTGTATCTCTATAGTTAGTTTTTCCATTTAATTACACTTTGCTGTACTTTATTCCTTTCTATTGAAAGAATGCATCTGCAACTTTCTTACCACTAAATCTCACTGACTGAAATCAAATTTGAAAAATAAACCATGTTCAATAAAAAGTGACAAAACAAAAATGCAATGAAACATCATAAAACACTCTATTGCAATAAAGTAACAATAAAGCATTTTATACTGATTCCACATATTTTTTTCAGTTTTGATTACATAGTTTAAATCTCACAAATTTCTCCCCATAATCTCATTTCCTGCCATACCAACTATTTGCCCCATCTACAAAGAAAAAAAAAAAAAACAATCACGTCTTGACTGCATTCCAATCATTCTTTTCACTAGCATGTTCATTTCCTGACAGTTGGTCAGTCTTGCCATACCTGAATTCTTACAGTTTGTTCCCTTAGGCAGTTCCACCTCTCTTTCTGTCTCTCTACTCATTTTACTCCCCATAGTTTCCTCCCATAGCCTGAAACCTTTTTCCCACCTGACTTTCTTTTCACTCAGTTCCTCACGTAGTGTTCCCTTGAAGGGTTGATCCTTTGTTACACTGCCACCCTTTTGTCTGTGCAGCTGCCTATAGTGAATAGCTACTTTAAACTTTTCTACATGTAGGTATCTGTACAGAAACGTGTTTTACCTGTCTATATTAATTCAGCATAGTGTTCTGTAGCACAGTATCGCTTTTCTCCACTGTATTCTGTTCATTGTCAATGGAAATTAAATAGCTTTGGGAGACATTCTAAGGCAGTTTACACTCCAATACTTTAAATGCACAAACTTTGACATCGCAAAGCAATGTGGAAAAGGAGAAATCCCTGTACTACGTAATATATATATATATATATATATATATATATATATATATATATATAGATATATATATATATATAAATACTGTATATATCACATGTGTATGTAATTTATCAAACATGATTATGTTTCAGGAGTTGCAGGACAGGAGGTTTTGCTGAACTTTTGAATGGTTGAATTGTTGAATTGTTGAATTTGTGTATTACCCAGTGTCTGTTTTGCTGAACAAAGTGGGGTTGTAGTAGGAATGGGAGTCTGTATGTGTGTATGTGCATTTCTGGTTACTGGTTAGAGTTAGAGTTAGGTAAGACGGTAGATTTAATATCTGTTTGTGTGTGTGTGTGTGTGTGTGTGTGTGTGTGTGTGTGTGTGTGTGTGTGTGTGTGTGTGTGTGTGTGTGTGTGTGTGTGTGTGTGTGTGTAGTGTATGTAGGGTATGTAGTTTGTGTCCAAGTTGTCTTTAGACATTCGAGGCTATGGGGAGTAAAATGAGTAGAGAGACAGAAAGAGAGGTGGAACTGCCTAAGGGAACAAACTGTAAGATATTGTTACAGAAAGATCAAAGGCAAAAGAAGGAGGTGGCAGAGACTAAGGTGTGTATATCTATCTATCAGTATCTATCTACCTATCTATCTATCTATCTATCTATCTATCTATCTATCTATCTATCTATCTATCTATTTATCTATCTAGCTGTCTATCTGTCTCTCTCTCTCTTTCTCTCTCTCTATATATATATATATATATTATATGTATGTGTGTGTGTGTGTGTGTGTGAGTGTGTGTGTGTAATTAATGACAAAGAAAACTGGAACCTCTTGAGCAGTTAAGTTACTGGCTGAGACTACTTATAATCAGGCAAAAAGAACCAATAACTGTGTGAATAGATGAAGCTCTGTTAAGGGTGAAAACACTCTTCTATTTAATATTTTCAGAGGGATTCAATAAACTATGTGTAGGTTCCATGTACAGCCTACATGGAGTATTTTTGCTTTTGTAATACTGCTCATCATGCGGCATCCTACGGCATCACTCCATGAATATTAATGATGTGTGGCGCATGTAAGCAAGGTTACGCTGCTCGCACCAGTGTTGCTGGCTGCAAAACCTGTACACTGAGAATGTGGATTGTAACACCCAACCTTTTAGTGCAAGAAATCCAGACAAACACTAAACTAATGGGGGCAAAGGGCCAAAAATAGGAACACATTTACTATATTGGACTGATAACCGTAGAATTTGGTAGAATAACAGGATTTGTGCTCGCATGCATGTTTTGAAGGATATGAAGTACGAAACTGAAATGTCTGTCATTCTGTACTGACGTCAGTTATTTCCTAGTAAATCACGCATTTTACAAGGAACAGCCCAGAAATATGATACAAGCATCTGGCCATTCTACAAAAATCTGGACAATACCCCATTTGTTATGTTTTTTTTTTTTTTTTTTTTTTTTTTTCAGACCAGTGTTTGCGTGATGCACAGCTTGGCATAAACATGATTAGCTGTGCTCAAATGGTTTGAGCAAAGTGCAGCAGCACATAAACTATAGGAATAGACCACCCAGGTTGTAGACAGGATCCAGACAGCCACAGACATAAATCGGATGCTGGATGCATTCAGTTAATAATATTGGCTATCTCACAAACACAGTAAGTGGCGTTGCACTACAATTAACAGCACAAACTTTACAATAACTACTAAGATAGGGATAACTAATCCTGTGACAGCCGGTATTAAGTGCAGGTGTGGAGTGCAGATGGTCCAGGGTTCTAGTACACAGTGTGCAAATTTTGTCTTGCTGTTGTGAGGTTGCACATTATAGCAATAAAGTGCAACATTCAGAACTGTTTTGTCAATCTTCTTAAGAGAACCATAGACATGGTTTATTTGACTAGCAGATTTACACAAGTGCATGTATACCTAATAAATATACAATTGCATTGCTTGCCACTGTTTTGCATCACTTAACATCTAGCAAACACGATGCCCACTAGTGCGCACCCTTGCCTATCATGTTTGCACAATGGTAAGCGATGAGCAACATTTTCAAATGTTGCAAAACCAAAATGTGCGCACTCTCAGTAAGCATGAGATGTGCAATAGGCTGGAAACAGCAGCATAAAAAATGCAGCTGGTGGGAAATGCTCATTAGGCATTGAGCTTGAACTATGACTAGTATGTCAGGAGTTGCTGGTGAGGGTGTGTGCTTTTGGGCACAGAGGTAGGGTATCCAGGAGTCCAAAGTTTTTTGTTGAATTTCTAGTTAAGGAGCTTGGACTGTGGTTGCTGCAGACTATTCAGGCTCAGAATACAAGTCTGAATCCTGGAATAGTATTGCCAGGGCTTTCACCAGTGTTACAGATATCCCCGCACTGGTGAGCAATACAAACATCATTTTGATGACCTCTGAAGGAGGAAGCAGGATACCCTCGACCATTTTATCAGGGAATTTAGTACAGAGGACATCCCACAGATGTATAAGTATCAATTTCAGTGAGTAATTTTCGAGTTAAAAACTGAATATAGTCAAGACTGATATTCATAATGGTATTCTGTTCTGTTCTATTTTTTTCTACTGCTGCTGCAGAGCAAGCCTCAAATGTCAAGTCCCATGCTGTGTGTTTAAGGATGCAAGAAGCATGTGGTACGTATGCATCAGAACAGTACTGTCTAAATAGTATTTTAATAATAATAATAATTTGTATAGTAATTTAGTAGCATTAAAAGCTAAGGACCACTTAGTTTGTATTTAATACAGTTGTATCAAACTGAGCATGCATCTCTCAGCTGTAAAAGAAACTATGCAAGCCTTAGTGTGTAGCACAAAGCAATGGCGCCATATTCTGAAATAACAGTGAGCATGCATCTCTAAACTGTAAAAAGAAAGTATACATGTAGTAGTCTGCAGGACAAAAGACCAGTACTGTATTCGATACTTTTAGGTTTTTATCATTACTGGAATGTAATTTCATACCTGTATACCAGTGGCACAAATGGCCTTTTGTGCAATATATGCACACATCAAGGATTGCGGACTGCAATCTGTACTATAGTGTGCCTCTGTTATGAACTGGGTTGTCTTAAAAGTAAGGAAGAACCTTGTTAGGAGGTTGTAGTGTTAAATGTAAAGGTAACAGAATAGAGTCAAATAATTGTATCAATACTTTGTATGTCACATATGAAGTTAGTAATGTTCTCCTTTCTTTTCTCTCACCCCAATACATTTATCTCTCTCTTTTTAAAATTAGATTTTATTTTTTGTTTTTCCCACACCACAGCAGGGTAGGTCTCTCCCATGGGATCCACCTGCTACAGTACCACTGCTCAGCATGCCTGGTGCACAACCTGGTAGCACCCGCTCTGCTGTCCCTGCACTACTTGTCCTCTCAGGTAGTTCTGCCCCGGAAGATAGGCCTGTGAATCCCTCCAGAAGCAGTGGTGGTGGTGGTGAGTTTATCACCCAACAGTAACTGCCAGGGATAGTACGTAGGATTGTGCACTGCACTGTGGGTGCACACCTATGCAGAATGGAGCACCTGCTCTCCATCCTTGTGCAGAGCACTCATATGAGATGCAGACATCTGGCACTGCAGCCAGTGGTGCAGTGACATAACAGTGATGACAGTTCACTGGGTGAGGACTTGATTCTCACTGTCAACTGCCTCAATGTGCATGAGACCTGGATTTCCCAACCTCTCCACAACCATGGTGTTCATCCACCTCTTATGTCCTTCACCATCCCTGTTTCTTGTCTTGTATGTCTTATCTGTCTGCAATTGCTTCCTCACCTGCCCAACTTACCTCACCAAGACATTCCTACAACCCTTCCCCAACATTCCTCTAAATGGGCACCTGTCCCATAAAAAAAATGCTTATAGCCAAAGCCATTTGTGCTAAGTGGTGCATTGCATAAACAGCGCTACCCCCTCCCAAAAAATAAAACAAATATAAAAAAATGAAGAATTATTTGAAATGTGGAATATCAGTCTATGACATACACAGCAGAAAATGTTGCCCATGAGATATAACCGACTCTCACTGCAATGCACCATCAGAAAACAAGAGGGAGGACTTATCCATCTTTGCCCCACAAACAGCTTTGCAGCAAATACATGGTATAATTCCTCACACAACCAAGTGCAACTGAATGTACACTAATATCAAGGCATGACCTGTTATTTGTAAATGTATTCTATGTAATATAGTTGGCCGCAGTGGTGCAGCGGTTAGCATTGTCACCTCACAGAAAGAGGTTCTCCCATTTGATTCTCAGGTGGAGCACCTTCTGTGTGGAGTTTGCATGTCCTCCCCACAGTCGAGTGACGTTTAAAGACATGCAGGTAGGTGCGTGGGTTAATGGGCGTGCCCTCTTTGAAGGTTGGGCGTCAGGCTAGCAACTTGGCACTGTAAAAATCCACTGCCAATCATTAGCGGACTGGAGTTCCATTGTGGCGACCCCTAACAGCCGAAAGACATTAGTTTATTCTATGTAATATAGTTGGATGTAGTGCACTTACTGATCGCACAACCTGCTATGATTATTCCTTGCAAATACACAGCTGTGTCCTACCTTTCTATGTTTTTTGGTCATTCATCAGTTATCTGATCAGTACTCAGAGAAATGTGTTGTGTAAGCCATTCTATATCATTTACCTTAAAATGTGTTAGGATATTAACTGGGAACACAATGATATGCAGTTGCCATCAAATTAATGGAGGATTGGAGGGCACAAACAGGCGTAGACTGCTGTTTTGGGGATGGGGAGCAAAGGTGGCTCCTGTCATGGTACATTCAAGGGTATAATGTTCTTTTGGGGGGGTGGTGGACCCAGGCTGAGCTACTGTTATGGCACAAACAAGGATATGTTGCTGATGTTACTCTCCTTGTTTTTCATCCTTCTTGTTTGATCTTGTGAGGGTGGTGAAGCTGAAAATTGCTATGTGTCTCATTTCTTTCTAACTTTTCTCTGTTATGAATTCCCATTACAAATATATGGTGCTAAACTGAGGGCATGCAGTGACCATCATTACTTTAGGAAGGTGGGAATCTTTTGAGGCCTGAGGCCTACTACTTGCTAATGGACTCATATAAGTCAAATAACTCTCTTGTCACACGTGACATTAATTTCTGTATAAATCTCGCACCTTGCAGTTGCTTACTGTACCAAGTGATGAATTACAAGGACATGTCATAATATTATTTTACAATCCAGTACATGTTCAGGACTTAACTTGTAAATGCAGCATTTGCCACAGTGTTAGTTCAGGGCTGAGCTGAAGCTGGCAGAGTTTGCAGCATTCCTGTTTTGTGTCCCTGTCCACCCTGTAGCACTCTACAATGTCCATGTCGGATATGTTGTGATAAGTTAAATATGGCCTGAAAACTCTTCTCCATCTTGTCTTAGGCCTATTGGCAGCAGCATCAGCATTGCCTGCATCCTGTAGCACATACAAATGGAGTTATGCAGCGGCAGCTCCTTATATTCTGTCTATGTAGACCTTCTGTGTCTGTACTCCGCTACTTTTGAAATCAAAGAGAACAACAAAAAAAACCTGAGATGTAAGTCCAGATGAATCAAAATAGGAAAACTAGTACAACAACCAAGCAGTCCAGAGTCATAAGCTGTATAAATTCATTTAATACTGCTAGTTGAACCTTTCACATTATAAACATTTCTTCAGGCAATACAGGAGATATACTTAATGAAACACACAACTTAAATGCATAGTATAAGTCATGTGACATTGAATACAATTAAAGTCAATTAAAAGTTAAGATTTAAAGGCATAGTATTACTTAAACACTTCCTACATTGAAAAAAATATATTAATTTTCCCAAAAATGTTCCCAAAAATTCATAATGATGTTAGCGTACATGTTGGCCATGGCTACACCTTTGGACTGCTTAAAATATTGATCTTGAAAAATAAAAATAAAAATATTATTGGCTAAAACAACCTCTAACAACTTACTGATTAAATCAACATTAAAATGTGCATGCTAACTTGATATAAAATATATTTTTTAAGCGTATCAATACCCTCATCATTTGGAATTGACATAAAAAGAGAATCGACATCAACAGTAACAAAATAACAATAACATCATTAGATTCTTTCCATACAGACAATTGCTGTAAACAAATCTTTTGTATACTTAACTATTGTATTTGATGTTTTTAAAACAGCTTTTAGCTTATTTTCTAAGAATTTGGATATAAGCTCAGTAACCCACCCTTTAGCTGAAACTATAGCTCTCAGGCGTGGATTACTGAGTGACTTATGTATTTTAGGAATTCCGTAAATGAAGGGAACAGTGACACTATCACTATGCAAAAAATTAAAAAACTTTTCAGAAAGAATACCACTATACAATAAATCCTGTAGAAAAAAAAATAACATTATTAATAGTCTCAGATACTATCTGTTTAGTAACTTTTCAAATAATCGTGTGGGTTCAGCATCTCAAACATCATATTTGAATAGTAGGAGGTGTGTAATACAACTAGACTTCTAACTTTGTCGGCAGGTTTAATGACAATATTTTGATTCCATGCCAAAGAAGAAACAGCTTGATATTCATCCGAATCTAAATTACAAAGCTGACCTCTCTGTTTACTGCAGTAACATTCATATATATCATTCTATAGCATGGTTTCTAGCAATTTATTGAGGGTTGTATTCAAAAAATAATGACAGACATTTGAGTTTCAGACTTTATACCCTTCAGAAATTTCATGCTAGTGCAAAACCTATTATTCTGTCAACTTTCTAAGTTTGTAAGAACAATATTTAGAAGTGTCCCTATTTTTGGACCCCCCCCCCCATTATTTATGGCTTTGTCCAGCTGTATTGCTCTAAGAGGTTGATAGGTATGGCTGCTCTTGCTGTTCTCCTTGTTTTGCATCCTACCTGCTGTTGGTATTTTCCATCTGTAAAATGGTTTATGTTTTTCCAGTGGGTACTACTGACTGCCTAACTTAACAGTTTTATCTGGAAATAGTTACTTTCTAGTCAGGTGATACTTATGTATATTATCATTCTGCTGTCCTTTAGGACTGAAAATGTCATTGAGATGCAGTCCTCCTTTCAGTGAGGCCTAGAACACAATAAGTGTTGATGTGCTCCATCAACATGGACCTTTTCTTCTTGGAAGGGGTCATCCCAATATACCAGAGAGAGTGAGACTATTGTTGCAGATCATTGCAAACATAAATTCCATAATCAGCCATGGCCAGACATAAGCAGGTGGGCCACTAGGACACTGACATGATAACTTCTGTACAGAGGCATGCAGCTGCTGTTGCCTGAGCCCAGAGGGTAACCATGGGTCAGCATGCTGCAGAACCACCTCTCGCCCCCAATGAGAAATTTCTGGCTAATCTTCTGCAACATAACAACTCACAGCAGATGGCCCACAACATGTGAATGATGTGGGTGCCACTCCTTCTCAGTCCCCGGAAGAGCTTCCAGGTAGACTTTGTTATATGACCAGTTGAATACTGTTATATAGTAAAACTACTGAAATAAAAGTTAGTTCTGTGTCACATGTCTTTTTTGGGGAGGGGGCTGAAGGTTGGTTCAGTGATAAGCTCAGTTTGGAGTTGTCAGCCAGGTTCTTTTTGAACTTAGAATTTATGCAGATTGAGAGGAGTACACGTATACCCTCTGTCTTACTGTGAAATGTGATGATGTTGGCCTTACCTCTTGCTTAACTTATTTTAGGAGCGTCAGGAATCCAGCGAAGTATGCTTCCTGAAGATGGTAAGCAATTTATAGAAATATCATAATGTGTCATTTTAGGCCTGTTGCACGTACTGCTGTAAAAGTGGAAGCACTGTTAGTTGTTTAGCATATATTGCACCAAAAGTAGCTCAGATATTAAAGTATGCTTGTGTTTCTCCCTTTTTGTCACAGGTGATCATGACAGTGGGATTCTGGGCCCTGTGCCACCTGATGACAGTGTCTTGTCAGATACTGATGATGACAGTGGTGAAACTGAGGCATAGTTGGAGGGCATAGAGGTTGAAACTGACACAGAGACTGGCATCTAGCCACTTCCTTCTTTCTCCCCCCAGACACAGCCAGTAGGCCTATGCCTACCCAGTCCACTGAGCCCACAGATATAGGGCAGGTGTGGAGGGTGATGACTTTGAGCAGGGAAATGTGGCTACTGCAGCTTCAATGCCTGTTGTTGGCAAGGTGTCACACAGGAGGGTTGATAGGGGTGCTCAGAAGGGGCCTACTATCCCTTCTCCACCTGGTGCAGGTGTCTCTTTCTGTGTCACACAATGTATGTTTAGGGCCATCATGGAGGCACAAACACATTCAGAAAGGTGCTCCAAACACATTTTCAGGGATGTGGATGTGGCACAGTCTGACATGCATGACTGCCTTTACCATGTCGCTGATTCACTGGATTGGATGAAAGACATGTTGGAATGAGGGGTGTCTGTGCTGGATAGAGGAATGTCTGTCATGGAATCAGCAGTGTCTTTGATGGAACATCTGCTGGGAGGGGGACCATGTCCTCATGGGTGTAGGTCGGCCACAACATCTACTGATAGCCAATGTGGTCATGACCAGTCATGCTCTAGTAGTGGCAGTGCTTCCACTGGTCCAGCTGTGAATGTGCTGTCCACACCCAAATGTGGCAGGCCATGAGGTCATGGTACTGGGCATTCCCATGAATGGAGCACATCCAGCAGACATTGGTCATGCTCAGGTAGCAGCACTGCATCTGACCTTGGGCATGGAAGTGCCAGTGCAACTCATGGCAGAGCCATTTTCTCATGGTCAGGGGCAATAGTGATGAACTACCACCTCTACCATGCATGGCTCACACCTGTCCAGCATACCAAGATGTATAGCTAGCACTGAGCTTGGCTATATTCATGCAGACTCTCACATACCACTTTCACATGGAGGACCCCTGCAAATACACACACAAACACAGCCTACCTGCTTCCCTTTCTCCCTCACACACATTCACTAACCTTTTGTGTCAGCCTAGGCCTCCTGTCTCCACCTCCCCCCAGCACCCTGTCCTAGTGATGATGACTGTGCTATATCCCTGTTTTCGCTCTTTTGGATTCAGGAATACAAAAGCTTTGTGTCTGATGCACTGGGTGCATAGCTGCATTAGTGCCTAGTATATCTGCAATTGTTTTGTTGAACTGATAATTGTACCTGTCTGTTATATTTGCCTTGCAAATTATACAGTGGATAGCATCATCATGTCAGTAGTTTCTAGTGTATTCGCTTTTTAAGATTGTGAAGTCAGCAACTGCAATGTGTGTCATTATTTTAATGTGTTCCAGTACATACACATTATAAGACACGCCATCACATTCAGATCTCGTAATTGTATGACAGCACTGTAGTCAAAATCATCAGAACAGTAATACAATATAATGCTCTCTTTTGCATGAACCTCACCAGTCACATACACCAGCTGGACAGACAGAGTTTTCTCATCAAGATAACATAGGGCCTACTAACTATGACATGATGTATGTGGGTAGATTAAAAGACATATCACTGTCATCTGCCTGGTATCATATTAAATTGCAACTGTTATTCTAAGCCTATTACTTTTGGTTTAAGCACTTGAGCTTCAGGCCGGTTGTCTTACATTAAGAAGGTTTGTAGTCTACATTCTTGTGGGAGGAGACAGTAGCATCTGCCCTTTTGAGCTGGGAATTGCTGGTTGAATGCTTATTGTGGCTGTTGTTCTAAGTGTCTTTGTTATGGTTCAAGGACATGGCCTCCAAGCCAGTTATTTTACATTCGGAAAGTTTGTAGTGTAGACTCTTGTGGCAGGAGAGGACAGCCTATACCGTTCTAAGCTGGGAATGGCTGGTTGAAGGCTTATTGTGTCTGTTATTCTGAAATTGTCTTAGTTCTAGTTTAAGCACTTGGGTTCTAGACCACTTATTTCACACTAGGAAGGTTTGTTGTCTACAGTCTTGTTGGAGTTTTCTACTGAATTGCTGCTTTATTTAAACTGCTTTTCTTCTATTGTGATTGTGATTTTCTGTACTTTGGATTTCTAGTACTTCTGCATTTTGTAGCACAGGCTTGATTCAGGCTTGCTGAATCTAGACTGTTTGGTATCATTTGAGCACTAAAACCAGCCCTCTTACATTAAGAAGGCTCCCCTGCTCCCTTGTGGCAGAACTGTGCAGCCAAGAAGCCATCTGAGTTGGGGACTGCTGGAATAAGGCTCACTCTTGGTCTTTCCCTTTGTTTACTTTTTTAAAACATTTAACTTCACTTGTATTCCAGCACTGTGTTGTATCAGGTTTGCACTCAGTTTACTGGAGCTGCTCAGTGCTTGCACTGCTGCCCTATGAGCAACTCAGTTGTGCACTGTGAAAAATTGACACATTTTGGTACCCCTAGCCCTCCATAGAATAGACACATTGTGTTAGTCTTACACCAAAACCTGGCCCATCTAGCCCACTCCCCACTAATGAATACAGTATATACCTTCCATAATGGACAGTTTCCCACCATTTCTCCAGGTAGCCTGTTTTACATGGGCATGTTGACGCAAAGTACCAGTTGCATCATGTATACTGACAACCAGTTACTGCTAAAATGAACTAATAAAACATGTCTTACATATCACCTTGCCTGTGATATAAATAGGGCCTGCTGGAGAGACAGGTATGTACCCCAGAGACTACTCTGTATATGCAACAGGTTCCCCATCCATGTGAAGCAGAGTTCCTCCATAATCCAATTCAAGTCCAACTTGGACAATTGGATGGGAAACTGGAAATTCATCCCTGGTTTGACACCTATGTCTCTGATGCAAACAGGTAACCTGTAAATAGTTAGTCTCCCAGGCCCATGCTTACACTTATCAAGGGTATCAGAACTTGTCAGAGATTTGGGATGCATGACTAGGCTTAAAAAGGCCCTTGTGGTTGTTAGCTTAGTACACACCTATGAACCTATGTGAAAACTGTATTTGTACTATGACTTTGGAATCAATTGTCTCACATAACAACAGACCAAATATCAAACATGTTGTCACCATACACAAACACACACACACACACACATACACACACACACACACACACACACACACACACACACACACACACACACACACACACACACACACACACACACACACACACACACACACACACACACACACACACACACACACACACACACACACACACACACACACACACATTCTTCACCTCTTGAACATAACAAGCTCACAACACATAAAAACACATACACAGAGGTACTCACTAGAAACCTAACTAAAAATCAGAGACCTCCCAAGTGCAAACCTACTGCACACACTGCAGACCCAATAAAATCCACTGCACATAATAATACACACATCAGTGTCTCAGGCAATAAGCCCCTCAGCCAAAACACCTCAAAACCAAATGTCTTGCTCATAAGTGACTCCATAGTGAGACACACAGATGTCCCCCTCATCAGGCTGGACAAGGAGAAGGTCACAGTCAGCTGGCTGTCAGGTGCCAGGATCTGTCACATGATGCATGCACTCAAGTCTCTCAACAAGAAGTACCGTTATGACTCTGTCATAGTCCATGCTGCAGTAAATGACTGGAGATGTACTTTGTTGTACTATATGAAGAGAGACATGACTGAGCTCTTAGAATATCTGTCTCAGGCAGGTTTGTCCCTAGTCCTAAAAAGCATTCTACCATCACCCAGGATGATGCCTCAGTATATACAAACATGATTGACTTCAACAATTGGCTTAGCTTCTGTTGTCAATCCAGGGGGATGCAGTATCTGTCAGTCTGGGAAAATATGGTTGACAGACTACACTGCTTTGCCAGAGATGGTCTTCACCTAGCACCTCTTGGCTTTTGGTTACTGGTAAAGGTACTTGCCTCCCCCATAGTGGACTTTTTAGGCAATGTCAGAACAACAAAATTCCCAACGTAAAAGAATCCACTAGACAAAACTGAATGTTATGCTGTTTAATGCAAGGAGTGTAAATCAGAAACTGTGGTCCTTACCTTGTCACACAGACATGGTTCAAGGCCACAGAAAGGCCCCTGGCCATGTAAGGCTACAATGCCTTCCACATGTTCAGACATCAAAACGAGCATGAAAGAACCAAAGGTGGCTATGTTTACATCTTCATTAAAGACAAATACACTGCAAGACTTGCCAAAGAGTACGACTCCATAATGCTACTCCAAGTCAAACTAACTTATGTAAAACCTGCATGAAGCATGAAAGAACCAAAGGCGGCTATGTTTACATCTTCATTAAAGACAAATACACTGCAAGACTGGCCAAAGAGTATGACTCCATAATGCTACTCCAAGTCAGACTAACTGTATGTAAAACCTCCTTCCATATCACTGTTAGCTACAGGTTCCCCACCATGAACCACGAGTACCACTCTGCCTACTTGGACCTACTTGAGTCACTCACTATACATCAAAACACCTTGATCATGTTTGATTTCAACTATCCTTCCACTGAGTTGGAGTCATATTATGTGCAAAAACACACTCACCCTAAGGTTCCTGGACTTTGTTAATACACATACTGTGTAACAGATAGTCTGCCCTCTGTCAAGGGCCTCAAATGTCCTACACATAGTACTCACCAACATAGGGGGTCTCTGCACTAACCCCTGGCTGTTGGCCTGCCTAGCCAGGTCAGATCAGAATTCAGGCTTGTTTGAATTCACAATCATACCTGACATCCCCTCAAGAGAAGAAAGGATGAAACATTTATCCAAAGCAAGCTATAGCCTCCTAACCAATGCCATAAATAGTTGCAACCCCCCTGCTACCACGGTCAACAATGACTGCAACACAGAGGTGTACACAAATGGCCTGGGTAAACACCTACTGTATACAAATGTATAGAGTCAGCTAAATCTGAACGAATCAAAACAATGTCCTCACAGAAAACAAGCCACCCTAGTGGGCATTAAGCATAAATAGGTTATACAACAAGTGAAAAAAAGTAATGTCTAAGAACAAGAGGGAACTGACTCAGCAGAGGAACAACACCCTCCACAATTTGAACAAGCAAATTAGTTATCTTGTAAAGTCCTCTAAAGCCACATACAAACCTAAACTAGCATCCCTAGCTAAACATAATCAGGAGGCATTCTTTAGCTACGTCAGAAATCTAAAAGTGAAGGGCCAGCTTTGTACCGAACTAATAGTGGATGGTAACACTCATACTGACCCTGAGGACATTGCCAACCTGGTAGCAGACAGTTTGGGGCAAACTACACCCCCTCCCATCCCCACCAGACTTACCCCAAAGCATACCTGTCACCAGTCCTCTACCTAGTATCTCCAAAGAGCAGTTAATAACAGCACTCTCCATGGTCAAAAAGCCTCTATGGGACCGGATAACATCCTAAGCTGCCTACTAAATTGTCTGAAACAGGACCTAGTAGAACCAGCTGGGCTGACACTGTCTTCAACCACAATGTAAGTACTGGCTTTGCCCCAGCAGAGTGAAACATAGCATCAGTAATTCCCTTGCACAAAAGGGGTCCATCAACCAACTCTGGGAACTATAGACCTCTAAACCTAACCAGACATATCTACCAGGCCATGGAGAGGGAATAATCATGGACATTATCAACAAAGATATAGGTGACCTTCAAACTTTTGTCCTGACACAGTTTGGCTTCATCTTCACCATGCTTATTAAAACCTGGTGGACTTCTTCAAGAATGTCACCAAAGCTCTGGATGAAGGCAAGACACTACATACAGCATATCTTGACTTAGCCAAGGCTTTTGATACAATCCCCCTCACTCAGGCATCATTGGTATACTACACAGCTGGGAATTAAAATCCATATGTCACTTGGTAGGCAACTGGATCACAGACATAACACATACAGTCAAAGTTGGGGATTCTGCCTCTAGCAGCCGACCAGTTACCACTGGTGTACCACAAGGATTTGTGCTGGGCCCCCTACTGTTTGGAATGTATTTCTCAGATGTCCAGGGGAAAACAGATGGCCTGTGGCTTAATATGTTCACCAATGACAGCAAACTGGGTGCAATCATTGAATACTCCAATGATGTTGACATACTACAAAAGGGCCTTACACAGACAAATGATTGGTGCCAAAGCCATAGACCGAATATAAATGCTAAATAATGTGTTATCATCCCTTTCAGCTAAGAGGAAGTCACTGTACATTACAATAGGAAGAGTAACTCCCTTAGCTGAAATCCTGTGGTGAGAGATTTGGGAACACAGGTTGATAGCAACCTTAACTTCGATCACCATGTGTGCACACTGGTAAGGAAGGACTTCTGTGTTGCACATCTCATAAGTGAGGGCTTCAAATCCAGAGCTAAGAATGTTAGTACTCATCTGTACTCATCCCTCATCAGACCACTAATAGAGTACAATGTTCCTTTGTGTATGTGCCTTACCAAACACCTGCAGCAGCTGGACAGACCTCAAAGGTTTCTCACCAAGACAGTTCAGGGCCTGCAACACATGACCTGCATGGACAGACTGAATGCTCTGTAACAGTACTCTGTATCTTACAGACTGCTGAGAGGTAACTTGTGCCTGGCCTGCAGTGCAGTCTGAGACACTGGCCTAATGGAAATGCTACACATCCACAAGTCACATGGGGCATGATTCACTCACTCTAGGGATCTTAACCTAGCCTGCAACATTAACAGGACATGCAAGAGAGACAGATATGTGCTTGTTGGTAAGAAGACGGTGAAAGGCCTGCCTGAAATGGATGTGTAGGCAGGTTCAAATATCCAAATACTGTCAATTTATGGGATTGAGGCCATAACTGCAGGATACAAACTGGCTCTTCTGGCTGCATACATACACACACACACACACACACACACACACACACACACACACACACACACACACTTGACTGCAGTGAGAACAGAAGCTCTACCTATCTAAATATATAAACTACAGAACTTAGCGCTTTACACAAGTGCCATGGTGCAAATCTGACTTTTACATGGTTGCAGGTTAACTTATGATAGATGACAATAGCAGGCCATGTGGGAGACAACAGGTTGGGAAGCCTGCATAGCCACATAGATTCATAGGTTCATATGAGGCTAGTAGCCAAACTGTAGAGTGTGTCCTGGGTGTGTAGAAGCCCAGCTGTTTAAAAACACAAGTACCCTTATTGAGCATAGTTGGGTGTTTGAGTTTAGCAGAGCAAGGCTGTCAGCACCACTAACCGGTCCTGTCCATGATGGAATATGCAACATAATATATTGCACTTTGTAGTGTGGTTGATATATATGTTTATAAAATACTGAGCCCCCAGGGTTGTACTGGTTGTGGGGGGGGGGGGCAAGACATGTATGTATTGTGAATATATTTCATACATTTAGAATGTTTCTGCATATATTTTTATGTCATACAAATGAAATGGACAATAAACACCAATAACAAATCATCATATATGCGGTTCCATAGTGCAGTGAGCAGTGGATTTGCGAGATGGTTACCAAACTGTACATGCATGCATGTTACACCTATTTTTGCATAGGTAAGCAGTATGCAAATGTGAGCCACATTGCTAACATCAGTAAAAATAATACTATATGGCATATAGTGTATTCAAACCCAGGATCATGTGTATGCTAGTCCTACACTTACACCTGTTGCCACAAGAATGTTGAGGAAATAGTTGTCTATGTTGTAAAAATCACCAGCTGATAAGTAAAAAATCCATGACACTGCCAAAAGATACACCAGCCGTTTATTACATCAAAGACATACTGAGCGCTTTCACTCATCATTCCGTGGGCTTCTTCAGAGTAAAGTGCCGGGCTTCCGCTGAAAATATAATTTGCTCAGTTTGACCTTCCCAACCAACAAAAACAATCATCGATAAACTGATTTTCCTTCCTGAACAACACTGACAGAACTACAGCTTGTTACAAATCTCTCAGTACACATAAATCAGAGAAATTGTTCTGGAAGGAAAATCAGTCTATAGCTGATTGTTTTTGTTGGTTGAGAAAGTCCGACTGAGCAAATTATATTTTCAGCAGAAGCCCGGCACTTTACTCTGAAGAAGCTCATGGAATGATGGGTGAAAGCGCTCAGTATGTCTTTGATGTAATAAACGGCTGGTGTATCTTTTGGCAGTGTCATGGATTTTTTGCTTATTAGCTGGTGATTTTGACTGTGGAAGTTGTCTATGTTACACTTCATTGCTGTGAACTGCACACTCTGCACTAGAACCCAGTACCATCTGTACTCCAGGCTGGGTTTTCACAATGGCCAATGGCATTAATTGAATGTATCTAGTTGCTATTTTTGTCTGTCTGCTTCATATGTCGTCCACCATACTTAACACAAACCCGGTAAACACAGCCATTGCTCACTTGCGCTGTTTGTGCTATGCAGCTCATCATGCAAAATTTGCAATGAAAAATGAGAGGAATAAGAAAGAAAACCTTAGTAATGGACACCTGTAAGTAAAATAAGTGTCTGCTGTCACATGTTAAGGTACTTTCTGTACTAATCCACCAGTATTTACTTCATTACTGCAACAAATTAAGATATATAAATATTTAATGTTAGCAGATAATCATAGATAATAGATAGATAATATTATTATAGAATACATTCTAGGTTCAGGACTTATCTTGCAAGTGCAACAGTTGAGACAATTTTATTTCAGGCCTAGAATGTCCTTGTGTCTGCTCCCATGGTATAGAAGTATGCAGGAGAAAACAGAATGTTGGCTACATGGATGCTTTACAGCTTGTTGAATAGCTCCACAGTACTGAAAATCACCTGCTTATGCTGTAATTAGCAGCTATGAAAAACATCTGCTACTTTACTGAATATATGAATTCTGTTAGTGCCCATAATGCATGGTGTGCACCTATGTGCCACAGGCATACTAATGCTGAACTCACAAACATTGAAATATGATGAACACAAGGGATCTTATTACTTTTGTCCATGACTGTCATATTGCACAAACATGCAGCTCAAAAAGTAGAGGGAAGGTTGCAGACTCTATAGTAGAACCCAGGACCATCTGTACTCTAGCCCTACCCATACACATGCTATCACATGAATAGTTATGTGACAAGCACCAAGAAACCTGCCATTCATTAGTCCATTTCTTGTGGTTGCACTAAGTTTTTTACACTTCACAGACCTACATGTACACTTCTGTACATGTAATATGACACCCCACTGATGTCATCATTCATTATTGCCATGCATTCAACACAAACAATGTGGAAGTGCCTGCATGAAGTGAACATCCCTACATGGTTACAAGCTTTTGGGATTCAGCAATTCTAATGAGTTTTAACCTCATTTGCATATTCAACATGCTGACATCCCCGAATCTATATGGCTGGTAACCGTGTGGGCAGGGAAACTGAAAGGGAATTGAATGTTGTACAATCAAGTGAAGATATTACTCAGGTATATATCTGTACAGAGGAATGCAGGTTTGGGATTCTATGTTTCATGGGGTTTACATTTTTAGCTGTCTACTTTAGTTACGACTACATTGCTCATTTGAGGGTGGGGGTGCAAAGCTGCATTTATGTCATGGCACTTAATAAAGAATTGTTGCTATTTTTAATATAATGTTCTAGCATCCAACAAGTCTGAGAATGTCATAATGTGTGTGGGGTTACATGTTAGGGTTTGTTCTGTACAAATGTATGGACATTTACTTACTTGCTGTTCTTTCCAATTAGATTATTTTGTGTGGCTGTATTCTGAAAACTTTTGAATACATGGCAACATGAGCATGGAGTCTATACAGTTACCTGACAGCTTGTTAAGTCACTCCACCATGTTGATTTCCTTCATTAGCATACAATTCAGCTACTTATGCAGTAATTTGCATGCCACTGACGTTTCTGTGTTTGTGCATGAGTGCTCGCTGCTACATGGAGTTTACTGAATCTAAAACCTTTCTCAGCTGTGTGTGCATTGCGGCAGGACATGCACTGGTCAAAAGTATTGGGTAGACTTTATTGAATCACTCCTCCCTTGTATTTTTCAATAAAGAAGTATTGATTTCTAAACAAGCTGTAAGTGCTTGATTACTTAGAAGTCTCAAATTAGACTTGATACAGCTCATGGTTCTTTTTTCACTGCGGTTTAATATTTTCCTTAACCGTGTATGTAAGCATATGTTTATTAAGAAAATCTCTTGTTTGGTTGATTTTCACAACACTGGAGTAAAAAACATCAAGGGTCAGAACAGCAATAACCCAGGTATGGGCTTTAAAATATTTCCTGCTCATGGAAGGACCATTTTTCTTGCACTTTTTACTGTTTTCTGATTCAAAGTTTTCTGGTCAATATTATGTGAATTACCAAAAAGTGTTTGATCACTACTAGTGTTGTCATATATACACCTTTATACTTACAACACACATTAAATGTTACAAAACACATACATCTTGTGTTTCACACTTGATAGAAGGCTCTGCACTGAGAACTCTAGATACATGTAGTGGCTAAACCCCATCATCACAATCTTCTCCTCCACATCAGTAAGTACAATCTAGAGTGGAACGTGCATTTGTAATATATTTTCTGCCCTCAGCTGCCTCTCAGTCTATGTGTGATAAATACATGGTGCAAATACTATGCATAGCATATTTTAGAATCACATTATTTATACGCAGAACAGCAAGACGTCTTAGGGTAATATCTATAATTATACTCATAGGGAGCTACAAATTAATCTGGCTTTAAAAATGGGTTTTGATATATGCTGCTTCCATCTGTAAAGCTGTCCTGTAACTCCTCCCATTTCCTCAAGCTTCTGCAAGGTTGGATTGTGATTGGTAGAATGTAGTCGCAGTTCCTTCTTGATAGAGAAGCTTCACTTTGTTACCCACACATTTGAAATACAAATATTTATTTATTACTCCTACATATCTTTCAGCAAAAGTAATTTTGTTGCTTTCCATGCATTCTCTTCCATTACATGTATCTATCAATTTTTACAGATGTAGGTAATAAATTCCTTAAACAGAATCTTTCCTTATGTATTTGTCCTGCATTTACTAGGCAGTTGTTCCTGAAGTAAATAGCTGATAACCATAATGCAAGCTTAGCTTTTCCTTTTTGCTTTCTTTTTCTACAGGATAGCACAAGGAGCAGGTACTGTAAATTATGTTAATTTCAGTGAAAGTATGTTTTGCAGCATACCATGATGACTCACTTCTTACTAGTAATGCACATTAAGCAATAAACGTACCCGATTTTGTAAATTCAATTTAATAAATATATAAGGTAAATTTTAGTTAATAACTGACACTAGTCTTTTAAATTTTCTGCATTCTGCTGCAGACACAAAAATGAATACAGTAGCAATCAGCTGAACAGCTTAAACAGGAGATATGGTTTTCTCATAGACTCTACATATTCTTAGGAATAAGCTGGTTTATTTATGACTTCTAACTGACCATATACAGAAAAGAGGTTGAACTCTCATTTATTTATGTCCTGTCTGTGCACCACAATATAAAGTGCTTTAGCAGGATCACTAAAAGTTTTCTGTATTACTTTTTGTGACTGTGGTTTATCAAAGTGAGCCCTCTTCAGAGTATGTGGTGCTTCAGAAATTAACATTTCATAAAGGTAGCTTTTATTGTGCTATACAGTCTTACCACAGAGTTTCTAAAATGAAATGTTTTGCTTTCTTACACTCTTTTGTAACAGTTCATCTGAATCAAGTTTTCTTCTTATGGTCAAAGACCCTTACATAATTTCTAGAGCCGTAGAGATAAAGGGTTTGTCTGAGTATTGCAGTCATGATAGATTCATAGGTAAATACTAGGCTATCAGTCTATAGACTATTATAAGCCTAGCCAATAACCAGAGTTCAGAATCAAACCCTGTACCTTGTATCTGTGAGGTTAAGATCTTAACCAATATTCCAGCCTTGAAGATCATATACTGTATTTTCATTGCCAAAGATCTTGTTTCTAGTTGAAGTCAATGGTCCTGTCTGCTTACCCTAACATGGCTTGACAAAAGAGTAATGAGACTGCTATAAAACAGCAACCTGACAGGTGATGGTAGTTTGTTATCAATGGCACTGGCTTAAACATTTAGCATGGCCTTTTGTATGTTGTGGTTATATTTCAATGTTTTCTTGATTACTGACTGGAAATGCCATACATCTTTTTATGAATATGTTACTTTTCAGGTAATGGGGTGAGCTTGTCACATGTTTGAGCCTCCATCACACAGTGCATTTCTTAAATGATTGGCCTGTGTATTGAGGACAGTTGTTAGTATTTCATAAGGTCTCCATAGCAGAGATATTTGGAACCTCATTGTCTCTGCCATTGCTTGGCTTGATTCATGCAGTCTTCTAATTATCAACTAGATATTTAGAGCATCTGTCTACATTTAGTTGATACTGATGTCCATCTCATTCAAAAAGATCAAACACAACACATTCCCATGGTTTTGATGGTATCTGATGAGGTTTCAAAGGTTCTCTTGTTCAGATGCTGTAATATTCAGAAAGCATATTGCAGGAATCGTATATTCATTCAGTGTCATCAACCTTTATCCCATAAACACTTTCTCACACAAGATGTTGTGTCTTTTCAATGCCTTGATAAAAGTCATAATATGTCAAGACATCTTCAGCAATTGTCTAAGAAAAAGTACATTAATACCTTTAAGTATAACTCCTGCTTCCATACTTCTTCAGCCTTGAAAGACCAGTAAGTGCATAATTATCTTGTATCCTTCCTGCCATTCATGGTGGATAACTTCCTTCAATGCATTACGTTTAGGATGATCTGAAAGCTTTCTGTGCAGAATGTCTGACTTGTCTTGGGGAGCAAGTTGAAAATTGTCACTATGTGCCTCACTGGATCTTCCATTTCTCCCTCTAATCCATCTGTATGTCCATTCAGCTCAATGTCACCCCATTTTTTTCATTAGGAAATCAACTAATAGTGTCTTCTATGACTGTATGAAATCCAGGTCAATATATATTTTCTGGTATTTTTGACAATCATGCATTGTAGTCTGGCACATGCATCATGTAAATGCTGGAGTGCCACCAGGACTCAATGAAGTGATACCTACAAAACCATTGTTAAGAGATTAGATAACCATGGTATAATCTAGGACTTATAATTAAGGATCCAGATATTTTACAATTTAACAGCTTTATAATTACATGAGTAAACACATATTGATATAGGATAAAACTGAAGGTGGTGCAATATCTTATTTTTATTACTTGTATCATTATTTACTATTTTTCATCTTTGACATTTACTAACTGGTTACAAGAATGTGTGGTGTATGACACTACATTAGTTTACCAATTAGTTTAATTACACATGTAAGATATTGTATTTTATACTTGTACAGTTGCATTCAGCATAAGTTTATATTGATCACTATCCACATCTCATTATGGCATTTTTAAATGGATTATTTATCATATATGATATGAAGGTAGTTACAATATATATGAAGTCTTTAATTTTATGGTAACTTGTTTTATCAAATACAAGATGTGTATGATAAGGTACTTCTACTCAGTGTTTTTAACCAATACATTTTTTAATTGAATTCTTGATGGAATAATTGGGGTTTTTGGCGGGAAATTTATGTATATAATGAATGTGAGGGCATAGTAATGTTGTTCTGATGAAGTCCATATCTATTTGGATGAAAGCGCTTAACAACTGCTGGTTTTTTGTACAATAAAATACGTGAGCTGTGTTTGGATCCTCGCCTGGATTTTTTTCTTGTTGGTTTCCAGTCGATTTTGTACCACAGACATTTGCAAACCTGTCATGATTAATTTTATTTTGTCTGGACTGATGCTCTGTTATTGTTGCACTGCCAAAGACAAACAGTCAAACATTTTCCATTAAGTCTATACCTAAGCTTTTAAGTAATTCATCTGTCTCCAGAACTAGGGTTTGTTTGTCATAATACTTCAAACACATGACTCACAATTTCAGTTCTTTAAATAATGTGTGGTTGCCAATGTCCCATATCTAGGCAATTCTCTTTTTCAACAGACTTCATAGACTGTGTGTTTTATCCTCAATCCTTTGGATATAGGAATAGGGCCTGACACATAATGAAGTGGGCTATATGGCTGACATTTTGAGTAGTTGGGTAATCTTCCTGGTAAAGAGATAATTTGAGATTGCCAGAAAGGTGCTACAGTGGTAGACAGGGAAAGTGAAAGGAGATAGAGGATGAGCCAGAGGGCCAGTGGTGCATTAGGTGGAGAATGGGGGTAAAAAATCCTGGTATGTTGGGTAAATAAAGAATTCAGTATTGTTATGGATCTGTGTAAGCCATATTTTCTGTGAGAAGATAGCATGCTTGTATATCTCTGACTTTATCTCTGTCAGGACTAATACCCTTGCTTTTGTAAATATTTCCTAAGAACAAAATGCTTGCTTGCTTTATTTTGCATGTGTCACTATTCAACTATAGTTGCTTTAGCAGCTCTATCAATATGGCAGTTCAGATTTTTGTCATGGTCTTCTTCCTTATTACAATGGACAGCTACATCATTGGCGTTGATGATCATGCCATGGAGACCTTCAAGAACTGGAATCATCTTGGTCTGGAAAAGGTCTTGAGGTGCATTCATTGAGAAAGCCTTGTGTTTTGATTAACCTCCAAAAGGAGTCCCAAATGTTGTTAAAAGTAGTTGTAATTCTTGTTGTAAAAGTTGTAATTCTTCATCTGCATTGACCAGTGTCCTGCTTTTACATCACATTTGCTGAACATGCTTGCATTTGCAGACATTAGGTTAACCTTTTCATCACTTAGAATTTTGTGTGGACATCTCTTTACCCTGTGATTTAGTTTCTGAAGATCCAATTATATACAAAGGAAGCCAATGCTTTTAGTGTTAAATGTAAGGACAGAACACTAATTTGAGGTTCCTGGCTCACTGCAACTCCAAAATGGACTTTAACATGGGTATTATGGTGGTTAAGAGGCAGTTCTGAGCCTCCTGTTCCTAGGATGGAGAAAAATGGGGATCAACATGTGTGTATTTCAACTCAACATGCACAGATAATGTAACTAGCTGTCAAAACTGAGGTGACCTGTGCTGTGACATGCCATTGTGTGAAAACTGTATACAGATAAAACATAATGCCTGCACAGGTGATGATGTCTTGTCAATACTTACCCAATGGATGCTGATATGTGCATATCCTAAACACCTGTGGCATCAGACAGCACTCACATTTTCAAGGAAAGCTATGTTGCACAGTAGACATGACAGTCATCATTACTACAGGCCTCAGTGGCACGAGACAGGTAACTACAGACACAGAGAGTTTGTATTACTGAGACACCCCAAACATGTACATGTACATGTACTAATTCATGTGATACAGACACTAACGATATGACACAGATGTAGCAGCTTGTCCCATTCTCCCCCTGCACCAAAACACTTGCAATTGATGGGATGTAATATTTTTCAATGGATGTATGTGTATGTGCATGTACCTCACTGGGTATAGGTGGGCTTCATGTCACTTAATGCTGTATGAATCCTGGGGAGGAAGCACTGAATGATACAACACAAAAAATGGCCAGCGCAAAATAAATGAACCAGCAGTAACTATTTATAGTTAAAAGAATAACCAGACAGCATGCTACAGGAAGCACTGAAGCCAGATTTCCAGCTATAATACAGTTTGTGTAGCATGCCACTGTAAGTATGCATGAACCGTCTAATTTTGATGCTAGGCTTTGTGAGCATGAGACAGGGTTCTGAACACATAGGCCATGTCATATAGTATGGGGCATGACTTGCACAGACTATACTATGAATAACACATATGAATTGGCATAATGCTCTATGTGTTTATTCTGTAGTCTACTAATATCACAATTGTTCTCTCAAATGTTCCAATAACCTCAGTATAGCACCTCACATTACCATTGCACACTGCAACAAGGATATTTTACAGAACAAGCAATGTCCCAGTAACCTCTGCATAGTAGCAAACTATCCACCACTGCAGTTGCTCACTGAACAGCAAAATCATATCAGTCAGTAATGCATGACCCTGAATACCTTTGACATCATGAGTCCTATGGTCACCACTGCCCTTGTTCCAATTGTCTGTATCTATCACCAGCTGTGACCCTACCTGAGATAGGCCTTGTACATAGACAGGTGACTCTATATCTTGACCACTCTAAACAGATATTTTACCAGCAGATTCATTGCAGCTGGTGTGCTGTTGTAATCCCATATCCCTTGTGGCTACAGGGCTCAGCTATCTTAGTTGTTGCCTGCTCACTTGGAAAGGGAACAGGTGGGACTGCAGCTTTCATTTCTTATATGACTGTTGCCACCTCTTGTGTGTGACATCTGTCATCTCAGTCAGTCTCTATGATGACAGGGACATATCCATCCTTCTGTGACTCACTGCCAGTGAAGCCACTGTACATTCTGCACTCCATCAACTTGACACTTGGTCATTATGGTAGTTATCCTACTACTCACTGGACATAATCTAATCATGCATATATGAATATAGCAATACTTAAAACATGATTCCACCTACAGGGTTTTGTAACCTCTGTGTCACATCACAAGACCTTGGAATACACACAAAATATGTGTGACATATATACTATGTTGGGATGCTGACAAGTATGTTACAAGCTATGCATGACCATGCTTCATATCTAGTCTGTCTTCAGCAGCAGTGTTCACACAGATATCCCTACCTGTGAAGGCAGAGGACCAAAATGAGTTGTGTAGAGTAGTTTCACACCAGCACTTCAGGTAAACAGTGACTACCACATACAGAGAGGTATTGTTAAGCTATGTTTTCAAAGTCGATTCTTAAGTCAACATATGGCACTGTGTTCAGAACATCATACTCTTACATACGGAGCTGCAAGAAGGGAATCCATCAGCTGGAGCAACACACCTATTTTGTGCCCCCTCAAAATAACTTCTTTGGGGAAAGCGGATCATTTGTCAACCTAGTTTTATCATTTAGCAGTCTGGTATGAAACGTCAGTAATACTGCACCAGACTAGGTCACTGTAACAGTTCTTCAAGGAACCAAACGTAACCTTTGCAGCTGAAGCAAACCTCTAGGTTCTATCAAAATGGCTGTTTTCTATCAATAATTGGTTTTACGTAAGGGAAAAGTGCACACTGCATAATACTGTTTTTTTCTTTCTTTCTTCGTATACTAATTCAAGACAAATTATTTATGGGTTATATATTCTATTTTCTGTATTTTCCATGCTTTGTTAATATCTCATATGGATATGTATTTTATTTTTCTTTGGCACCAAGCTTCTCATTTCCAAACAAAATAAATCAGCTTAGGAAGGTACAATGCAGTGTAGAGTGGGAGTTGGGCAGTAGAAATCTCTTATTTTTCTGCACTTCAATTTCATCCATTTCTGTTTTCAACAATTTCTGCATTTGCAGATTAGCATTCTGTTCATTGCTGCTTCAGGAAACAAAAATAATTATTTGTAAACATGATTTACATGTTCAGACACAATACATTCATTGAATGTATTTGATATGCAGCAACTCATTCCTGTAAACTGCCATGAGCAGTCAAAGCAGATAAGCCTGGCCCAGACATAACTGCATAAAGTGGCATTTCCCAGTAACATACAGAGTTTTAGCAGCTTTGACAGCCTGTCTTAACTCATTAGCATTGATGGAAGGCCAAGTACTCCAACACTAATAGAGGATGCCTTAATTTTCTTTCAGAAATAAAAATGCATTCAGTAGCTATCACACAACATTAAGCAGGAATCAGTTCACAGACATACTACTAAACAATGCAAATCTGAATCCAGTACAGTGTAAGCTTCACAACTCATTGCAGAGCAATATACTTAGGTCGATTCCTTGCCTTTGGGTTATTTTTTTATCTCAGTATTTTGTGTGCTTTTGCTTAATTGCTACTTCTGGACCAGTCAAGAATCATGTTTAAGCAAAATAATCAACTAAAGCTAAGTCAGCAGCGACATCTCACTCCCTGTATATTTTTTTCAATAAAATAACACTTTTATCTACTTGTCAGAGAAAGGTGGTCTGTGCTACCAACTAGGAATAACAAACATCATTTCTCCAAATGATCGTAACCAGTGGAAGACTGATATATAGTTCATTTTAGATAGAAAGATTTAATTAACAAAAAACAAGACTGCATCTAAACAGCCTATGAAAACAGAAAAGGGGATATATCTGGAGAAGAATTGAAGCCACAAAAAAGCATTTTGAAACATTTTCTTCTTTGGATCTGCAGGACCAGCTGTATAGCTTCTCTACCTGCACCAAACAGGCCCATTTATTCCATATGGAAAAAGCTTTGCATCCCCAGGTAAAGTGATAACCGAAGTAGCCCTATCAGTTCATACATTCCCCAGTACTCAAAGTACGGTAGTATGGAGTGTGTCAGCTTGATGGTCTTGTGGAGTATCTTACCCTCCCCTAGTTGACAACCAGATATCTTTAAGTGACTCTCATAGCAACTCCACTGCTGCCTGCTGAAGGTAGCATCCCTCCACATGTGCCCGTAACTAAGTGCTCATAGGCTCATTTTCTTCTTGTGCAATACCTAATGCTGTCACTAGGTGTTACCCAAGTGGTGGGCCTGGACTGTCTCTCTCTCTTTCTCTCTCTCTCTATCTCAACAGATGGCAGAAGTCACAGCCTCCCATCATCCTGACCAGCTCTGTCAGATCCTTGAGCAAATAATCAAACTCAGGTCACTTGATATGTGATTAGAACTTTGTCCCTCTGTACCACTACAGTGGGCCTGAATCATTTTTTTCCAAGTAACATTTACGTTATGAAAAAATACTTCTTTTATCTAGAGTTGGAGGGCCAATTAATTAATGTCTAATTCCCAATTCCTACCAGCTCTCTAAAACCAACTGCAAAAAATATCACTTTTCCTACAGAAAAAATAATACGTAACACAGGGAAAAATGCACATAATAACCACGTGAATTTTCAATACATTATATTCTAAAAAGATGAAAATATCATACACAACAACTAAATCCTGTACTATAATTTTGTAATATATTCATAGTACCTTAACACCAGCCTTTTTATTGGACTTAATTATTTTAAACACAGTGCCCCAAATTAGACAGTACTTTACACAGGAAAAAAAAAAAGATCAGATAACAACATTTTGCAGTTTACCTGACTTTAACTTTGTTAGTGTAGACTTTTGCTTCTGTCTGAGCCAGAGGCCAAGTCTTTACATGTCCAGGTGTGGGGTATGTTTGCACTATTGGATACCAGAGGACTTCCCAAGTAAGGAAGGTATTGCTACCTTTTTATGGTAATGTAATGCTGATTTGGCCTTTCTTTATTTATTTTTTAATGTATTTATTTGCATTTGTTTTCTGGGGTAGAGCACTGATCTCCATGGACCTTTTCAGGCTTAGACTGCGAGCAGTGAATGGTTGAGTGATTTGCTCAGAGTCACACAGCTGTGTAATGGAGACTGAGGGAACCAAACCTGTCCTGCCTGAAGATACATCAGCAAACATCAAACAAAACAAAACAGGAGTCTGGACTAGTTTTATTTGCTTACTGCCACACCTGGGCTGATTTTATCTCCTGGGAGCTTAATATTTAGCTCTGTGCCAAATATATGCCCAGTAATTCCTTTCTTAAACAACGAGGTCCAATAAACTACTTGTTTTGCAGAGTTTCACTGAACACAGAGAAAGCCTAATGCAATGAATGGAAATTGTATATGGAAATCTGACAAATGTATCCCTCCCTGTAAGTTATTTTTTGTGAGAAGCTAAGAAAATATCAAAAATGATAACTGTACCCGTTTCTGATTAGTGACTGCTTGTTTTAGGAATTCAGCCATCTCTGTGCATAAATATTTTTCTTTGTACATACTGCAAAAGTAATATGTTTGTTAAACAGTTGCATAACATGAAAAATATTAATGTTAATGAAACAGCAATGTAATGAATTCATGTTAGTATTAAAATCTGCAGAGCCCATTTAATTCCACACCACATTGCTCTTCATTTTGCTTGTTTTATCACCATTGTACATAATTACATGCAAATGTTTTATCACCATTGTACATACTTACATGCAAATGTTTAAAAAAGAACTAACTCCTTGTGGTATGATGCTTACAGCACCATCCTTTGCAACGCTAATGTCATACTCCTCTTTCATCCTTACTCTGTCAAATGAAGTTATGTTTTCTTACCAGTCAGCTCTTCCAGCACACACACACACACACACACACACACACACACACACACACACACACACACACACACACACACACACACACACACACACACACACACACACACACACACACACACACACACACACACACACACACACACACACACACACACACACATATATAAATAAAACATGATGATTCTAGATGGTTATAGAAAATGTATATGCACTTTAAATGTGTATCCAGAATGTATATTGCAATAAGAAGTGTGGTAACATTTTTACAGTGATCAGCCAATTAGCCAGATCATTTGGTCTTAATTGCCAAGTTACCATGGTATAAATGGGATTACTCAGGCAGAAGATTATCAGGAGAGAAAAACCTCTATGCATGGAGTGAGAGAGAGCCGAGATGGAGTTAACCTGTGGATTATATCTTGTGGTTGTGTTTCTTTTGGGCCTGGGAGAAGGATGGAGCTTTGGAGTTTTGGTTAAAGACAGCATATACCCTGAAAGGGCTGTGTGGATTAACAATGTTTGCTTTATTTTCAATCTGCAAAGGTAAGTGGGCTAATATTTCTCTTTGATTATTAATTAAACCAGTGTTTTATGTATGTCCTTCCACTAGTGTCTTTTTGAAACTCACACTGGTGCAATTTGCAGGGAGTTAGTCAGGGACTTGCCACTTTTAATTTCCCAACTAGAATATCATTGTCCCCAAGTAAAAAACGTATTTTGGGTACAAATTCTCTATAGAACAGTGACTGTGACACTAGGATGCCCAGCATAGATGTCTGCTGTTTGTAACCTTGCAGGAAATCCCAGAATTACAAGATGGGATTCATCAGAAACTGGTACAGCTACAATAACAGCTGATTTTGCTGGCCAGAATAACTACCAACCCAAAGACTGCGCTGTTTCTGAAGAAACTAGCCAGGAAGGATGACCTGTAATCTTTCATAGTGAAATCTGAGTGCTACACCACCACAGAAAATTAGAGCCAAGCAGACGGAACAAGAATACTGTCATACCAGCAGATAGGAAAGCACCCGTAACATGCATGGGCATGCATTACACTGACTGAATTGAGTATGAAAAACTAAAAACTGAACCGTTAGAGTTGGTATAATTCCTGATGTGCAACTAATACAATTTCATAACTTTACATTTAATGTAAATAAACATGTAAGTACACAAATGCATGACAAAGAAACCTCTAGTTTGAACCTAATAGTAACAATAAAGCAAACGTAAGAAATTCTGGCAGAAGGCATATTTGAAAGAGCTTTGCCTTGTAATAAAGGGTAATGCAAAGTGAACCCAAGAAATATGATTGGCTGGTAACTTTAATAGAATGATTATTAGTTAACAGCATAGTGTTTATAAAATGAATTGTCTGCTTCTGAGGATAAACCTACTGTAAGGAATCTAACATCTTTTGTGAAACAGAAAGCAGCAAGTGATGTATTAACTTATTATGATGTAGAGGGAGGGGTCGCGTTACTAAGTTCTGTATTTCTAGCAATGATGGCAGTACTGACAGAAATGTAAAAACTGGAAAAGCATTTTTTAGATAGAGTAGTTGACTTAGAGTGCTATATGGCTATTATTATAATTGATTCAGCCGTGCATTACTGTGGCACAGCTAAGTTAGTAAAACGTATTTATTGAGATTTATGAATTCCTGCTAAGCGGACTAAGCTTGTATGCATGTAAAGCAGAGAAAAGCAGGAAGTTTGCAATTCAGGAACAGCACTACATGTTGTTCCTGGCTGCAACACAAGGGTTAGTAGCAGAATATGCTAATGAGCACATAATGAGCCATGCTATATACATAATGAAGCATGGAAGCATGAAGGCATGGCAGAGTGATTCAGAAACATGTAAAACACATAACAACATGAGACACTCACTTTATCTCAGAATTCCAACACATGCTGAAATACAGCTACAGGAAAACTTAAAAAAAATGTTAGGGATTGCAACAGCCATTCTAAACCTGTGCCTGCAAGGTTTCATAGAAGGTGCTTCTGCTGTTACCAGATGTCACCCATGGCAACATAGGGTTTTTAGAGCATGTTTGACCTACTATGGGCTATGTGAAATAGAAATAGTGTAATGCTACTGGGTGGGTAAGGATATCATACAGGAAACAGTAGATAGCTGCTGGCCCCATCTGAGATCCTATGGGAATCATAAAGAGCCCATCCCAGTGAATACTAAGGTATATGTAGCTTTACATATTTTAGCTGCATGGACTTTTCAATGACTTGCAGGAAGCACATTGGGGGGTTTCACAGGAGTCTGCCTCAAGAATACTCCCAACAGTAAAGTGGGTGGGGTCCTCCATAATAATCTCTGCTTGAGCAGAGGAACTAGGCAGGGGTGTCCTGTCTCCCCTTTGTTATTTGAATTATATTAAGAACCATTGGCAAAGAAAATATGGGACTCGGAAATTCAAGGATATAATTGGTATTGTAGTCAAAAAAAGCTTGTTCTATTTGCAGAAGACATTATTTTATACCTGCCAAACCAGAAAGAGACATTACAGTGGTGTGAAACATACTGAGGCAGTTTCAAACATTTTCATGTTACAAAATTAATGAAGCAAGAACAAAAGCAATAGCAGTAAATTATGTACCCACATATGAACTGGTTCAGCAACATCCAGATTTATGGGGACATGAATGATAAAATGAAGTATTTAGGAGTACAGATTAAAATGATACTGGTGTGGCAGCTAAGGATATGTGGGAAGAGACTTAACAAAAGATAATACAAAAACTGAGAAAATGGAAGCTTTGTTATATGGATATCGATAGTAAGATACAAGCAGTTAAAATGTTTTTAGTCCCTTTAGTCTTGTACTCTTGTCAGGCATATTTTTATCAACCAGAGGAGAAGATGAATGAATGGGAGATACAAATAATATTTGTTTGCAACTGAGTGTAACTAGGAAGGGGACATTCAGATGTGCTAAATGTCCCCAATGTTCCCTCTTATTAGAAAGTACTGGTATTAAAGTAAAGGGGTATGGTTATATCAAATCTGATGTCTATGTTAACTGTAATTATACCGGTGTAATATATATTGCCATATGTAAGTCATGTGGCAAATTTTATGTAGGGAAAGCAGAGAGATTTTTTTAAAAAAAGGATATACAAGCATATGCATACTGTTAAAAAAAACAAAACAAAACCAGACAAAACCCTTTGGAAGCACATTCAGCAGAATGGAGGACCTTCTTTTAAGTTTTTCATGTTAGACACTGTGGAACCAGATTTAATAGGTGGACCTTGGAAGTACAAGCTAGAAGCAAAGAAACTGTTCTGGCAGATCAAATTATTTGCTGCTGGACCTGATGATCTTAATGATACTATCTCTATTTTACCTATTTTAAAATTGAAATCGATTGGTTATTGTGTTGAAATTATTGAGCAAGGTTACTTAATGTATTTATTATTTTTAGATATGTTAATGAAAAAGTGTGTGTTTTGTAAATTTAAATATAAAATGGAGTGGGTTTATATTTTTCATGATACTGTTGCTTTAAAATTTTGAAATGTTTAATCAGGTTTACTACTTCCTGTTTAAATGTTATATAAGGAAGTGATGTTTTAACAGTTTTTTATCTCTGATTAAGTCCTGTAATAATTTATTGGGACAAAAGTGCTTAGAAATTTTCATTAAACGGCTTTTTATTTTAGTTGGAGTACCGTTTTTTTACTTCCAGTGTTTCAGACTTTTGAATATTTTTTACCATTTGTGTGAATGCTGATTCTGTGAGTGGTGTGCAGTCCTGGTTGCAAGGTACTAAGGTAGTTGAATTTGTCCTAGACTATGCTTGTGAGAGCATCCTTGTCTGTACACTCTGTATGGCTGTTTCCTCAATATTTGCTCTCCAGTAAAGCATGACTGATGTCAGTTAAAACAACAGCACATCACACATATGTAAAACAAAAGTCTACTAAACTAAAAAATGTAATTTTATTAGTTGCCTTATAGTTGGCATAGAACGTTGTCAGTGGATAGGAATGACTACAGAGAGATGGCACTTCGTGTCCCATGGCAAAACTTCCAAAAATGATTTTGTATGCACTAAGACTTTGCTATCGGCCGTACAAATAAGCTTGGCTTCAGTACACATCAGTAAACAATGAAGATATTAAGCAATTTATGCAAGGAGAAAGTATTCCATGCAAAAAACATTTGCATCTCAAATTATTATGCCAGTAAAGGAACATTGTATTATACAACACTATATTGTGCTTCATTATTACTCCAATAAAGGAAGACTATATAGTGCAACACTTAGAGAGTTGTCAGACGTAGATATATTTTCAGTCATGTACATATTTGTACTCCTCATCTTACAGACTTGTATTAGAAGAATATGTATTAATGTATATGTTTAGTGCTTATTAGAAGCTAAAAGGGCTAACACATTTCATTCTATTTTATGTACAGCTTAATTCTGTATGAAATTATAAGATGCTTTTTCAAAATGCAGTATGCCTTCTAAAATTGCAAGATGCTCTCTGACCTAGTATTTGCTAGCACAGCAAAATTCATGTTTATGCCTTTTGGAAATGTACTGAGAAGCAGATGATTATCTGCTAGGTCAGGAAAATGAATGAATAGTGAATGAATAGAACAATACTGTTTTCTATAATGTGATTGAATATGAACAATCAGCCCTGTTCATGTTATGAGAACATGCACAGCTGCGGAAAAGAAGAAATACATCAAACAAAGACTGCTTGAAGAAATGGACTGTAATCTGTACTTGCTTTGTGCTCGAATTAGCCATAGTACCTTGAATGGTAACATTGCATAGTGAGAAGTTATATCTGACCGGTGGTCATGAAGGCCACGTTGTTTTTCTTAGGAAGTTTTTTTTTTTGTAAACTTGATATGCCAGCAGAAAATCATGGACAAACAGTTGCTGTGAAATAATATTGAAAGAACTTGTGATTTATTACGTCAGCTTAGTAGGCAATACCTTGTAAGAAATGTATAAGAATAGCTTCACTTCCTGATTCTAGTTAGACAAACTCTGTATTAGCACGTTTTTGTCTCCTTGCTGCAAGATTAAAGTGCCTTAACCTGAACCTGCCGTGTGCTGATCATTTTGAAGTTATTTTTCCTTTGACAGATTGGTCCGTCGGACCGGAAACTCTCACTTCACCTCAGGTCAGATGGGCCAGGTGGTATGAAACCGTACGGGGAAGAAACCACATCGGTTCTTTTGCTTTGAAAGACCTCCAACTGAATTGTCGTTCAAAAGAGGCCAGCCACTTTTCTGATCTGCGACTGGAGGACGAGTTGATATACGAACCAGAGACGGTCAATCACGGAGGCTCAGGTAAGGTGAGACTTACCTTTTTTCTGTTTTAGATCAGGGACTTGATTGGAAATATCTGTCAGGAGATTTGTTTTGTACAAGTCAGGGATAGAAAGATTGCAGTCTTGTCATAGATCAGGGAAACAGAATAGGTAAGACAGTTATTCTAGATAAACTGTGAAACAGAAAATTGTGGTACCACGTGAGAATAGGAAGGGTTACGTAACATTTTTTAACAATCAGAACAATATGGGTAATAAGTGCACAAAAAGTTCCCAAAACCCACCGCTAACCGAAGATGCAAAATATATGCAATTACAGTGTGCCGACAATGTTAGGTACTATACAAAATGGGTTAATAAATATGAATTTAATGGCAAATTAGAAAAATCCTCGCTTATTAAAATTGTCAAACAGCTTAAAGCTGACGCAAAAGGTCATGTAAAAAAGCAACGTCAATTGGGTATTCCTCAGGCACACAGGTGGATTGAGGAAGCAAACCGTAGGGAGCAAAAAAGTAATAATTCAAAAGCTATGTTTCTAGATAAAGAAGACAATAATTTGGTAATAGCATCAGCCCCTCCACCCCCTCTGCTTCCTGCACCAGAATATGAAGCGAGTGGACAAGCTGGTCCACCTCCGCTATACCCGGCTGTTACCGCAAAGCCAAGACCGTATGTTAGAGATTCCATCGAGACTAGGTCTCGAACATGTAACTTAAGAGGAGATACTGAGTTATATGAAATAAACAAAAATTCACGAGCTATGAGTGAAGAAGAGATATGTCCACTCATAAAAGTACCAAATCCGCAGGCAGGACAGGACCCGACTCTCCTAGTATATAGACCGTGGACACCGGAAGACATCCGGAAA
The DNA here is from genome assembly GCF_019279795.1 of Protopterus annectens. Classification (NCBI taxonomy): domain Eukaryota; kingdom Metazoa; phylum Chordata; order Ceratodontiformes; family Protopteridae; genus Protopterus; species Protopterus annectens. Next base: position 759,352,107 of record NC_056745.1, read on the forward strand.
GCCACAGAGGGAATTCCCCATCCAAACGTTAATTTTAGAAAATTCTTAGAAGACTTACAGGGCATGAGGTTAAGTTATCATTTAAATGGAGAAGAAGTAGAAAAAGTAGTCAGACAGATCGTAGGTCCAGATTGGCACATGATCAGTGGCAACTGGAATCCCCGTGATGCAGAACACAAGCCACTCCCACATAGCAACGCAGAACTGGATAACAGAGTGAAAGGTCTAACAGACCGAATCTCTGAGAAATGGAAGCCTAGGGCAGACTGGACTTGCATTAATCAATGCATCCAACAGGAAGGTGAAACTGTTGACAGATATTATGCTAGATTATTAGATTGTTTTAATAACCACTGTGGAATGCAGGTACCTGAAGATCAAACACATGATTCCCCATATGAGCAGCAATTAAAGAATGCATTTTTGAAAGGCAGTATTTTGCCTATAAGCAGCTTTACTACAAAGCACATGGTAGACCATCGTACAAGTAGATTACAGTCACTACTTGAATATGCTAGGCATGCCGAAAGGCATTTTAACAGTAAAAAGAAAAAGAAAGCCCAATTATTTGCTGTAGAAGACGGAGCAGAAGTTTATGTAGTACAGTCCAGAAACAAGGGCAAGAAAAAATGCCCAGGGAAACAAACAATCTGATAAACGATCAGAAGAGTTTGAAGAGAGAAAGAAAAGGGGTGAATGTTTTAAATGCGGAAAAAAGGGACATTTAGCAAGGGATTGCAAGCAAAACAAGAAGGTAGCCATGGGAGATAAGGAGGGTGAGGACTGACTATATGGTAGTCAAGAATCACTGGAAGGGAATAACCAAGAAAAGACAAATGCAAGTGTGATAGAGGGAGTAGAGAATGTGACAGAAGAAATAGAGGAAGTGCAAGAAATCGCAGATAGTGAAGAAAGTGAAATTTTGGACTTAGCATTATTGAGCCTGGAGCTCTATTTAGCAGACACGAAACCGGAAGTTACACTTCTGGTAGGGGGGAGGGAAGTTAAATTCCTGTGTGACTCAGGGGCTTCACGAACCCTGATACATCCTTCCAAACTACCAGAAAATTCAGAATCACTTGATTACATATTAGTGAAAGCAGCTAATGGACAGCTGTATCGGGAGCCACTCTCCCATAACATAGCAATAACTGACCCTGTTTCAGGGATGACCCAGAAAAGCAAAATTGTTGTTTCTGCAAAATGCCCAGTGAACCTTTTGGGCAGAGATCTTATGCAGATATTTGGCATAGCAGTAGTACCGACTATGCAGGGTATGGAAGCACAGCAACAAATGGATACTTTTGTGGTGCGACCGGAGGGTGAAACATTTTATTGGTACAGCCAGGACTTAGTCACGACTGGTCCAGGGGCAGTAACTGAAGAACTGATGAATGTAGCCATCAGTAAGTCCCCCTCCCTTGACACTGATAAAGAGCATTTGTTGCACTGTACTCTGTATTACTGTAGCACACCAGGACCTGATAAGGAATATGAGCAAGAACTGTTTAAAAACCATGCAAACAGATTAGTATTACGTAATCTGTACTGGGACACAGAAGGGAACAGTGTAGTTAGCTGTTCATTGCCCCAGGAATTCTTTGCACTCTATAAATCTAATCGATTACCACATGTTAGTTTAACTAAAGACAAGAATGTGAAATGGGCAGATCTTGGAGAAAAAGTCACAAAGTGGGAAAAACAAACAGAGTTAGAATTGTCAGGACAGGGAGTACAAAAGCAGAAGTTAAATTGGATAACGCAGACACACCCAGCTGTACACTTGCAGTCTAACGAGGACAGCTGATTAGACTCTTACTAGAAGAGGAAGAAAAAGCTTTACGGAGCATACCAGAAACTCTCTGGTCAACAGGGAAATCAGATGTAGGACTAATTCGTACAGCAGGACCAGTTACTATTACGCCAAAATCAGCATTCAGACCTCAAAAGAGACAGTATCCCTTAAGGAAGGATGCAGAAATAGGAATCAAACCTATAATAGCAGCTTTACTTAAGGAAGGAGTACTGGTAGAATCTCCCGATTCACCATGTAACACACCCTTATTTCCTGTTAGGAAAGCAAACGGAGAATGGCGTATGGTCCAAGACTTACAAGCTGTAAATGACGCAGTAATACCTAGAGCACCTACGGTTCCAGATCCACACACCTTATTGAATGATTTGAAGCCTCAACAGAAGTATTTCTGTGTGGTAGATATTAGCAATGCGTTTTCGATACTGATACACCCTGACAGCCAACATTGGTTTGCATTCACATTTCAGGGGAAAAGGTATACATACACGCGACTACCACATGGGTATTTTGAAAGCCCAACAATATTTGCACAGGAGATGGCAAGCAACTTGGCAGGATTTAGCCCACCAAGAGGCAGCCAAATTTTACTTTATGTAGACGACATCCTGCTGGCAGCCCCCACCCAGCAAGAATGTAGAGAAGATACCATAGCATTACTACAATTTTTAGCCACTCAAGGACATAAAGTAAACAAAAACAAATTGCAGCTTTGGAGAAAAGCAGGTTAAATACCTGGGATATGTAATATTCAAAGAAGGCAGAACATTAGATGAAGATAGGAAAATAGCAATTTTACAAGCACCCAAACCGACTACCAAGAAGGAAATTATGTCCTTCCTGGGCATGACTCATTTGGATTCCAAACTATGCCTTGGAGTCTGCTCCATTGACCAACTTGATATACAAGAAGCCTATGGCAGCACAAGATTTATTACAATGGACACCAGAAGCAGAATCAGCTTTCTGCAAACTGAAACAACTGATAGCATCCTCATTAGTTTTAGGATTACCAAACTATCATAAACGTTTTTTCCAAACTGTAGATTGCAAACAAGGTTACATGACATCAGTATTAACACAGCAACATGGGGATAAGCAATGCCCCATAGCTTATTATTCATCACAGCTGGACCCAGTGGTGTGATCCCTGCCCCACTGTGTACAAGCAGTAGTTTCAGCTGCAATGGCAGTACAGGCTTCAGCCTCAGTAGTGTTGTTCCACCCTCTCACATTGAGAGTGCCTCATGCAGTCGCAATTATTTTACTGCAAGAAAAAGTAGCATATCTTTCTCCTGCTAGACATCTTTCCTGTATGACTATACTCTTGAGCCAACCTCATATGACAATTGAACAATGTACAACTTTAAACCCATCTACCTTGCTCCCGACCCCTGCGGATGGCACACCACACAGCTGCCTGCAGGAGATTGAGCAAAAGACACTGCCTAGAAAAGATCTAATGGATGTTCCCTTGGATGATGCTGAGGTGACATATTACGTGGATGGCTCATGCAGAAGGGGTCCTACAGAACAGAATCTAGTGGGGTATGCAGTAGTTTCGGATACTGAGATTTTAAAAGTGAAGTCTTTACCACACAACTTATCTGCACAAGCAGCAGAATTGATTGCTTTGACAAGGGCATGTACCTTAGCAAAGGGTAAACGTGTGAACATTTTTACTGACAGCCAGTACGCTTTTTCTACTGTACATGTTTTTGCACAACAGTGGAAAAATAGAGGAATGATAACATCTACTGGTAAACCGATTAATCATGCACAATTTATTTTAGATTTGTTAGAATCTATTCAGTTACCTCAGAAAGTAGCTATTTGTAAATGCGTAGCTCATACCAAGCAACAGGATAGGATTTCAAAAGGTAATGCGAGAGCTGATACAGCTGCAAAGCAGGCAGCTTCAGCTTCAGAAGTATTTCTTTTGAGTGAGGAATTACAACCTTCTGAGATTTTAGATTTAGAAATGTTAAAAATAATGCAGACACTTACTACAAATGTAGAAAAACAGAAATGGATAAAACGAGGAGCAATTCTTGAGAAAGGGCTGTACATCTCCAAAGAAGGAAAACCAATTTTGCCGTCTAACTTGTTTAGATATGCAGCTTTGTTGAGCCATGGGCAGTGCCATGTCTCAACAGGAGGGATGGTACAGTTAGTGAACCGAGTGTTCACTGCATATGGATTTACAAACTACACAAAAAATGTTTGTGCAGCATGCCATGTTTGTAGCAGGCATCATGCACAAGGGGCATTGAAGCCTAAACAAGGGAGTTTCCCAACACCACTGCATCTGCTCCATACTATCTGTATGGATTTTATAGAACTAAACAAATGTGAAAATAAAAAATATTGTCTTGTCATTATAGATATGTTTTCCAAATGGGTGGAAGCTTTTCTGACCAAAAATCCAGATGCAGCTATTGTTGCAAAAGTCCTTGTTAAAGAAATTATTCCTAGATTTGGCATACCGGAAAAAATCTACAGTGACAATGGCACACACTTTGTAAATCAAACCATACGACAGTTAAGTCGATATTTCGGAATTTCTTTAAAGAACCATTGTGCATACCACCCCCAATCTGCAGGATTAGTAGAGAGACATAATGGGGTTTTGAAAAACAAACTTAGGAAATTGATTAGTGAGACACAGAAGAACTGGGTGCACTGCCTGCCTCTGGCATTGTTGAGCATGAGAACTGTTCCAAATGCAAAGGGGTTAACTCCTTTTGAAATAATGTTTGGGAGGGCATATTATATACCTCAGTGGAAACCTCTCATGCCTGCAGACCAGGAGACTGACAGTTCACTTGCAGAATATATGAGATGACTTTTAAGTAATAAACAACTTTTGCAGTTAAATTCTGTTTCAGATAAAGAACAAACCAGACCATCGGAAGTATCAGTAGTCCCAGGCACGTGGGTCTGGGTGAAGGTTATCAAGAAAAGGAATTGGACCACACCGAAGTGGGAAGGGTCATACCAAGTGCTACTGTCAACACCCACTGCAGTCAAGATCGCAGAGTGAGCATCCTGGATTCATCTGACACACTGTAAATTGGTTAAAAACTTTGAACTGGACAAAAAACTTGTTACTGTTACACAAGAACAAAATGACCAGATACGGAGCAAATAGAAATGCTGAACAACCTCAGAAGTATTGCATGATCATTCTATTGGCCATACTGATAACATTAATCTTTTTGTTGTGGCCTTTCCTTTTTCCAGCCACATGAGCTGAACTGAATAAACATGAATCATTCATAGACTGGCATCCGAACTTTAACACTTACCAAGCAATTAAATATGTGTATGCTGAAACTTTTAATGTTTCAAATTGCTGGATCTTCACAGCTATATCAACAGCATACGGGGGATTATTAATGACTACTGTCCCCCTAGGGGTCAATGAGACCTGGGAAAATTTGCTTTTTGATACTACAACTGTAAAATCACAAGACAAAATAGCATTGTACCTGCCTATTACACAAAAGGGAATTGTATGTTTTTACAAAAATGATACTGTTCAGGTAGGTTGGAGTAATTGTAATGTGACTGTTCCTTACAAATGTTATACCATGGCCAATAATGCAGGTTATATCTGTGATGCAAACTATGACTCATATCTTGAGTCGATCCATAAAACTATTGATGAGATACAACGTAATCCTGCTCTTTTAAAACAACTATCTATTATTGATAAGAAAATGTTTCATGCAGGGCAAGTGTATATTAATACTAAAGTAGAGAATTGTTATTTTGTTTGTGGGAAAAGGGCATACAAATGGTTACCTGAGAACTGGTCTGCCAGTTGTTTTTTGGGTTACCTGGTTCCGGCCATATGACACACTGCAGTCTTGCCTCAGGGAAAAATTTGAAATGTCAGAGAGGTCACCAAGAAAACCGGAAATCCAATCAGAAGGCCTGAAAATCCAGTGGGACGAATCGAAGCAGGCTGGAAAAACCATAATTCCATAAAAAACAAAGATAAACTGACACACATGGACTTGAGTGACACTATTATATTGTGGGTGGGTATAGCCCCTGCATATGGTGCAGTGAAATCGATTTGGGAGCTGAGAAAACTGTCCAAACCTCTTGAAGTAATGAGTAATGCAACTTTTTCTGCTCTCGAGTTAATGACTGATGAACTGAACGCTATGAGAACTGTAGTGCTTCAAAACCGCATGGCTCTTGAGTTCACCCTAGCAGCAAAAGGTGGTACGTGTGCTTTAATAAAAGAGGAGTGCTGTTCGTATATTCCTGACAACCAGCATGAGATAAACGACCATCTTGAGGTGATTCAGCATGTGTCAGCCATGACCAAACCAGGCCCAAACCCACTGATGGACATTTTCCAGAATTTGTTTGGGAGGGTGGGGTAGCATCCTAATGAACATCCTGACTGCCATTTGTGTGGGATTACTCCTATTAGGAGTATGTGTTTGTTGTGGTATTCCCTGCAAGAAAAGATTGATCAAAGATTTTATAGACATGTCAGTTTCTGAGACTTTATATCAAAGTACTGAAATTGAAGAACTGTTGAAAAATGAAACACTTTCATAAGTTTAAACTGAATGACTCTCTTAACTGCAAATTCTGAACAGAAAGAGGTTAGGAGAAGAAGCAATTGTTTGTGCTTTTGAAAATAGAATAAAAAGTATTAACGGGGGGAAATGTTAGAAAAATATGTATTAATGCATATGTTTAGTGCTTATTAGAAACTAAAAGGGTTAACATATTTCATTCTATTTTATGTACAGCTTAATTCTGTATGAAATTATAAGATGCTTTTTCAAACTGCAGTATGCTTTCTGAAATTGCAAGATGCTCTCTGACCTAGTATTTGCTAGCACAGCAAAATTCATGTTTATGCCTTTTGGAAATGTACTGAGAAGCAGATGATTATCTGCTAGGTCAGGAAAATGAATGAATAGTGAATGAATAGAACAATACTGTTTTCTATAATGTGATTGAATATGAACAATCAGCCCTGTTCATGTTATGAGAACATGCACAGCTGCAGAAAAGAAGAGATACATCAAACAAAGACTGCTTGAAGAAATGAACTGTAATCTGTACTTGCTTTGTGCTCGAATTAGCCATAATACCTTGAATGGTAACATTGCATAGTGAGAAGTTGTATCTGACTGGTGGTCATCAAGGCCACGTTGTTTTTCTTAGGAAGTTTTTTTTTGTAAACTTGATATGCCAGCAGAAAATCATGGACAAACAGCTGCTGTGAAATAATATTGAAAGAACTTGTGATTTATTACGTCAGCTTAGTAGGCAATACCTTGTAAGAAATGTATAAGAATAGCTTCACTTCCTGATTCTAGTTAGACAAACTCTGTATTAGCACATTTTTGTCTCCTTGCTGCAAGATTAAAGTGCCTTAACCTGCCGTGTGTTGATCATTTTGAAGTTATTTTTCCTTTGACACTTGTAATGTCACTTCCCTTGTAGTGGTACTAGTTAATACACAGAGTTCAGAACATCATGCCTCATTTTGACAAGGGTTTGACTAAGCTGCTATTAATGACACTGTTTTATTTTTATGTGACACCTATGCATCCTGTCATACTGAAACAAAATGTACCTAAGGACAGCACAGAGGAACAACAATATCATGCAAGTGATTACATAGTGATGTGTCATTGTGTTAACATTATGAATGCCTATAAACCATACTTACACAGTTCACAGAGGTAGGGCAAGTTTGTCACTTGTCCAATTAGGATAAAACAGACGAATAGTTGTGGGTTTGGTTCAAGCAGATTTATTGCACACAAACACATCAAGATTTAGGCTTAGTAACTTAAACTTAAATAAACTTACAAACAGACTGACTACTACACTCATACATGTTAACACTCTGGTTGTTTTTTCAAAATGGTACTGCTGCCTGCACATGCTCACTATTTACATGCACGTGCCTTCATCTGGAAATACTTCTTAAAGATACATGCACACGCTTTGTACTACATCCTCCCTCTTTGAGAAATAGGTCATACACTAATGACAGTATTCATTGACATGCAATTAAACAGAAATGATCCTTTGACGTAATTATACAGAACTAATTCTTTGACATGTAATCATACAAAATTAAACACATATAAAACAATCATGTCCAGGTTGCTGTGTATTTTACGATAGGTCTAGAAATATGACCTCATCATGTAACATAAAAATCAGAATTGGATCTAGCAACGGGGACTGTCTTCAAAGAATATTCAGCTTTGGGGACATCTGAAACATCATCAGGAATGGGAATAGGTACTGAGACATGTTCTTCAGTATGAACATTGTCTGGGTTGCTCTGAGATCTAGAGTCTGCATCACAGGTACAATGCTACGTTATTGATTCAGACACTGAGAGAAGATGCCTGCAGTTTCTCCTGTATTCTATACCCTCAGATTCCACTAAGTAGGATCTCAGCTCGGTGCATATACATCTTACTTGACCAATTTGATCAAAGCCTTTTGCCATTTGCATCCTCACTGTCTCTCCTTCTTTCAATGGACGAAGAAATCTGCTTGTTTTATCATAGCTGGATTTCTGAAAATAATGCTTCTTAAAGAGTTAAGTTTTGATTGCTCTGGTGTTTATAGCATTAGGCACCAACAAACTAGAACTGATAGGCAAGGTTGTTCTGGTTTGTCTAGATAGCAGTCTCTGATCAGGTGAGCCAAGTAGGTTGTCACGGGGTATATTTCTGTGATTAAGTAAATTGAAGAGGATATCGGTACTGTCACACTTTGACCTCTTTAGTAATTGCTTTGCACTCTGTAATGCATGATCAGCCAGGCCCTTTGACTGTGGGTATTTTGGACTACTAGTAATATGGATAAAGTCCCACTCTTTTGCAAATTATTGAAATAATTGACTGGTAAACTGAGTACCAATGTCAGAAATATCTTTGTGTGGACTACCATGGACTGTGAAATGACATTTCAATTTTGTAATAACAGCACTGGATGTTAGGTTAGGTAGCAAATCAATCTCAAACTGGTTCGAATAAGAGTCTACCAACACCAAGTAATGCTGATTGTTCCACTCAAATATGTCAGTGGCTACTGCTGACCAAGATAGTTCAGGAATATGGCTTAGCTGAAGTGGCTCTTTTTGCAAATGCTGTTTAGCATTATTGCATACTGAACAAGATGAAAGTACTTTATCAATGTCTTTTGACAGAGAAGGCCAAAATAGTAGTCCTCTCTCCTTCTTTTGGTAGCTTCAGAACCTGGGTGGCCAGCAATATCTGAATATATTCATGTGGTAAGTAAGTAGGAACAATAACTTTAGGGCCTTTGAAAATTATACCATCTTCCATCAGCATCTCATCTCGGTATGGAAAAAAAGGTTATTCTTCTGGCAGTACACAAGATTGCTTTGATGGCCATCCAACATTGATGAAGTGGATGAGCTTCTGCAAAAATGGATCAGTCTTTGTATGATCTATCAGCTCATCAAGTCTTGTAGTAGAAACATTATGCACTTCCATGACATCAAAGTCAAATTTCTCTGCAACAAGCTGTCCTGTGGCATTTCTGGGTGATTTGGATAAGGTATCAGCCAGATAAAGATGTTTGCCTTTTGTATAGACTATTTTGAAGTTGTATTTTTGTAATCTGAGCATCATTCATTGCTGGAGCTGCATGCATAGGCTTTTTTAAAATAATAACTAGAGGTTGATGATCAGTTTTGATTTGGATAGCTTGGCCATAAATATAATCATGGAACTTCAAACATGTGAACACAATTGCCAAAAGTTCCTTATCAATTTGAGCATACTGCATTTCAGTTTGGGTAAGAGTTCTAGATGCATAGGCAACTGGTCTGCCCTCTTGAAGAATAACTGCACCAAGACCTAACTTTGAAGCATCACAGGCAAGAACTACTGGTTTGTGGACATCATACTATCTCAGTGTTGGTAGGCTGGCAATTTGCTGTTTCAGATTATCAAGTGCTCTCTGGTGCTCTTCCAACCATGGCAAGACAACATTTTTGCATGTCAGCTCTCTTAAAGGTGCTGATAACTCACTAAAGTCAGGGATAAATGTGCCCAAATAGTTAACCATACCAAGAAACCCTGTAGGGCTTGGGCATTGTCTGGAGTTGGCATCTCAAGAATGGCTGTTTGTTTGGAAAGGTTTGGTCATAAGCCTGTAATGGTAAATAAATGACCTACATAAGTAACTTCTGGTAGCCTGAATTTAATCAGAGGATTGAGCTTCAAGTTCACTTCATGCTCTCTGTCCAGAACCAGCCTGAGGTTTCTCTCATGCTCTGCTTCTCCATTACCTTCAACCAGTAAATAATCCACTATTATAGTACGCAGATAACCCCCCAAAAATTTGCTCCATTACAAGCTGAAAGACTTCACTGGCATAATTTATTCCAAAAGGCATCAAATGATGTGCTAAATGTAGTCAGTAATGAAGATTTGCAATCAAGCATTACTTGCCAAAATGAACTCTTTGCATCAAAGACAGAAAAAACAGTGGCACTTGGCATGAGGGTGGCAACCTCCTCGACTGTACCCATATGATGATAAGGTCTCTTTAATGCTTTGTTCAAGTCTCTTGGGTCAATGTATATTCTGATTTCATCTGAGCTTTTCTTATGAGCAACTATCATGGAAGACACCCACTCAGTTGGTTCTCTAACTGGACAAATTACACCTTGCTGCACCATCTTGTCTAAATGGACCTTGACTTTGTCCTGCATACCTATTGGAACTCTTCTCGCTGGTCTGACCACTGGACTGACCTATGGGTCTACTTTCATGGAGCACACAACTGGAAGTTTACCTAGCTTGTCATTGAAAACATCAGCATACTCTGAGAAAATAGCATCAGTGAAGCTGGACATTTGCTTACATGATGGACTTCTTTAATAAAAGAAAGCAGTTTCATTCTTAAACTGTCTCTGAGATCTACTAATGACTGCACAGGTCTTCTGACTACATAAAATTGCGAGCTGTAACTGTTACCAGCTGAATAGCATGAAAGTGCTACTGAGCCTTCAGTTTGAATCTCTTCACCTCCATAAGCAACAAGCTTCACACAATTAGCCAAATTAAGTTGTTCACCAGCTCTTACTTTAGCAAATGTTTCTGCTGACATACCGTTATGCTTTGAACCAGTGTCTACTTTGAGCTCAGTGGGTTTACTATTGATCAAGACAGTACAAAACACTTTTGTTCTTTGCAAACAAATCTACTGCATTAATCTTTTCACTGACCACGGATACACCATCTACATAGAAAGTAGAGCTGCAACTTTCTACACGATCAGCTTGCTTTTTGAGTGACCTTTCTTAATAATTGAATGAGGCTTGCTTGATTTACAAAACATTTTAAAGTGGTTCCATTTTTTACACTTGTATCACTGCTGACACAATGCTAAGCACTTCTTTCTTTTATAGGTTCATAGGTTCATACTAGGTTATCTGCCCTAGGGCATTTATAAGCCTAGCCAGAGTGTGTTTGGCTTTCGCCACCCATTTTAAATTAATTTTGCTATGCCCTTTTTCGAGGTTAGTATACTGTGCCTCTGTCTAACAGTGACACAGAAGTGATACCCGGGGTAAACCTACGATCTCCCATCCACTCATCAAGATTCCTCTTGAAGAGAGTCAATGAGGGACTCTGCCTAACCTGGACTGGGATTTTATTCCAGAGTGAAGGGAGCCTCTGGGTTATGAATCTGTCCCTCCAGCATGTCCTATTTATTTCAGTGCTGAGGTTCAAGTCTCTCGAGCGCGTAGCTGGATGGGATTTGGATTTTCTGAGGTGCAGCATGTCCATTAATTCCGGGTTGGACATGGCTTTATACGTCAGGCACAGATCGCCTCTGAACAGGCAGTATGCCACTGAGTAGAGCTGGAGTTTTTTTAACCGGGCAGCATATAACATCTGTTTGAGCCCTTTGATCCTCTTGTTGAGGTACTTTTGGGGTCTTTCCAGTTGCTGCAGGTGTCTGGTAAGGTACATCCCAAAAGGGGCATTGTACTCAATTATGGGCCTGATGAGGGATGAGTAAAGAGGCACGATGACCTCCCCTGATCTAGATGTGAATCCCTTCATGATTAGGTGGGCTATATAAAATGTTTTTCTAACTACTTTGGCCACGTGGTTGTCAAATGAGAGATTGCTATCAACTTGGGTCCCCAGGTCCCTAATTACTTCTTCTGTACTTAATGGATTGCCACCTATGTGGTAATTTGTGGGCACTTTGTTTTTGCCAAAGGGGATGGCTGTACACTTTTTGGCATTTAGCTTGAGGCCATGGCTCTGACACCAGTTGTCTGTTTCTAATGAGGCCCTTTTGGAGGATGCTTGTGTCAGCTGGAGAGTCGATTATGGCGCCCAGTTTGCAGTCATCTGCGAACTTACTCAGCCACAGTCCTTCCATGTTGGCCTGTACCTCCAAGAAATATATACCGAACAAGAGAGGTCCCAGGACTGAGCCTTGTGGGATGCCACTTGTAACTGGTTTGGAGTCTGACGTGGCTCCAGCAATTCTAACCATGTGGGTTCTGTCCTTGAGCCAGTTTGCAACCCATCTAGTGACATAGGGGTTTATATTTAAGCTGGTGAGCTTATCTATAATGCCCGAGTGGGGTATTGTATCAAAGGCTTTTGTGAGGTCCAGGTAGGCTGTGTGGACCACCTTCCCCTCGTCAATGGCCTTGCTGATGGTTTCAAAGAAATCTACCAGGTTTAAGATGCAGGATCTGCCCTTAACAAAGCTGAGCTGGGTAGGATCCAGTGTCTGTAGGTCCCCAATATCTTTATTTATGAGGTCCATGATGATCCTTTCCATAGCTTTGCAGACCAAGCTAGTCAGGCTTATGGGGCGATAGCTTCTAGGATCCGTTGAGGCACCACCTTTGTGGAGAGGAACCACTGTTGCTGTATGCCACTTTTTGGGTACATATTCTGTAGTAAGGCTGAGATTGAGCAGTAGTTTTATGTTTGGGTTTAGCTCTTCTTGGAGTTCATGTAGGACGCAGCACAGAACACCATCTGGTCCCATTGATGCTGTGTTTTTTGCTTTGGAGATGGCGGCTCTTACCTGAGCATCTGAGATGTCAGGGGGGCAGCACTCTGCTGGGATAGATATTTGCCCTTTTGGTGGGGAGGGGGGGAGAAGTTTGCGCTGAGCCTGTCAGCTAGGATGTTGGCAATGTTTGTGGGTTCGATGGATTTTTTGTCATTTTGGACTAATTCTGAGCATATCTGGGAATTCCCACCCAGGTTCCTAACATAACTAAAGAAAGCCTTGTGATTATCCTTAGTGTCCTGTGCAATTTTTCTCTCGAAACTGGCCTTAGACAATTTTATGGGTGCCCGTAGTTTTTTGCTAATACTGATCAGAGATGCCTTCCCTTTTTGGGATTTTGCTCTATCATGTAGTAGCTTCCTCCTTCTATTGTATAGTTTGTTTATGGCAAAGGTGGTGCCTCAACGGATCCTAGAAGCTATCGCCCCATAAGCCTGACTAGCTTGGTCTGCAAAGCTATGGAAAGGATCATCATGGACCTCATGCAGGCTGTTATTAACCTTATACTCATGATTGGCACTGCAATTATGACAGTTAACAATAAGACTTGACTTGGGTTTTGCTGACACTTATACTGCACTGAGCATTTCTGTTTTGCTGAGCTAGTCTTGGAACTTGCTGGAAAGTTACGGGTTCTCCCTGGAAAACCTGCAGGGACTGCAGCTGCCATTTGCTTAGGCCTGTGTCTGCTAGCCACATGCTGCATGCTGTCTCTGCTTGCTCCAGAGGCTGCTGATACCATGCTCTTATCACTTGCAAGCATACTTTTGTGCATTTCTGTGAGCTCATGGATTTGACAAATCTCTATAACTTTGCTCAACATCAAATCACTGTCAGGAAGCAAAATCTTTCTCACTGCAGCATTATTAACACCACACATGCCTGTCCTTTATTAACTCATCTTTCAAATCACCAGATCTGCACATTTTAGCTTTATTTCTCAAGTTGGTGATATAAGCTGCAAACATTTCTGCTAGCTTTTGGACTCTTGTATAAAAAAGTGCCTCTCTAATTAACATTTATCTGGGGGTTGCACATTTCCCTAAACTTATGTTTCAGGCACTCTGGGTCCTCTCTTGATTCACACAGTACAACAATATGGCATTTCCGCCTTCTCCTGCATATACTGCTGTGGCATACAGAAATGAACGCTCTCTTTCAATGGCTTCTGACCATGCTAAATTAAGCAAAATAAATACCCTTGTATGTGCATCTTTGTCAGAAAAAGCTGCTTGTATTTTAATATTGTATTCCTGCTCAAATACTCTCCAATTCTCTGCAATATTATGATCAAACACAAGTGAACTGGGTCTGCAAAATGTCTCTACCATAGCAACACACAGTAGTGAAGGTCCTTGAAATTATGTTCGAATATACAAACACAAACACACACACACACACACACACACACACACACACACACACACACATATATATATATATATATATATATATATATATATATATACCAGAACTTGTAATTATGCCCAACAGCACAACAAACCTTTTGAAATAACTGCACTTTGCTAAATACGTCTCTGTAGCACAAGAACACTTTAAAATCACTGTACTTTGCAAAACCACCCTTTATCAGTGTAAGAAATACTTTAAAATGACTATACTTTATGAAAAAGCACAGAGTAAGAAACTCTTCTAAATGAATGCACATTGCAAATGAACTGTATATAGCACAAGAACTTTTCAAAATGGCTGTACTTTGCAAAATAACTATGTACAGTGTAAAAAACACTTTGAAATTGAGGCACTCTGCAAATAAATGTACACAAGAAACTTTTTGAAATGGCTGTACTTTGACTGCATCTTGCAAAATAGCTGTACTTTGCACATGACAAACTTTTGAAATAACTGCATCATAATAAAGCACACATTCTGCAAACATTTTACACACTCTGAGATACTTCGAACAACTCTAGTTGTGCTTTGCATATCTTCTGTCAATGCAAAATAGTAGCTTATGTCCAAATATGGTCTTTTACTAAAAAACATGCAGTTGCCTTGCTTTTCTATGGTTATTTTGCCATTTTATTGTATCCATTATGCCCATTTATCCTCTTATCATGCTCATCGTACTTTTCTTGTTCTCATTTTACTTTAAACATGCTTGTTATGCAAACCGGAGGTAATTCTGAAACTTATGTAAGTATTTCTGATAGCTTTATCAAATATAGTGGTTTTGAACACTTCATTTAATTAATAATGCATTTTGTGCCTTTCATTTGAGTAATAATACATTTTGTGCCTTACAAATGCTCCATATAATTTCCTTTGCAAAATCATTTATGCAAGTTTTGGTTACCTGGTGTTCGTTTCTGGCCCTTTTTAATTGTTTGAGCACTTCCTCATTTCCTGTTACCTGGCAGCTTCATCCTTAGCATCTTTTCCCCAATATACTCTGCATCCCTCCTCAGCACATGTCCAAACCAAAGTAATCTTGCCTCTCTGGCTTTGTTTCCAAACCTTCCAACCTGGGCTGACCCTCTAATATACTTATTCCTAATCCTGTCCATCCTCGTCACACCCAGTGCAAATCTTAACATCTTCAACTCTGCCACGTCAAGCTCTGACTCCTGCCTTTTTGTCAATGCCACTGTCTCCAACCCATATAACATAGCTGGTCTCACGACCCTCTTGTAGACCTTCCCTTTCACTCTTACTGGTACTTGTCTGTCACAAATCACTCCTGACACTCTTCTCCACCCACTCTATCCTGCCTGTACTCTCTTCTTCACCTCTCTTCCACACTCACCATTACTCTGAACTGTTGATCCCAAGTACTTAAACTCATTCACCTTCGCCACCTCTACTCCCTGCATCCTCACCATTCCTCTACCCTCCTTCTCATTCACACACATATATTCTGTCTTAGTCCTGCTGACCTTCATTCCTCTTCTCTCTGGAGCATATCTCCACCTCTCCAGGGTCTCCTCCACCTATTCCCTACTCTCACTACAGATCACAATGTCATCTGCAAACATCATAGTCCACGGGTACTCCTGTCTGATCTCGTCTGTCAACCTGTCCATCACCATTGCAAATAAGAAAGGGCTCAGAGCTTATGCTTGATGTAATCCCACCTCCATCTTAAACGTATCTGTCACTCCCACCGCAGACCTCACCACTGTCACACTACCCTCGTACATATCCTGTACCACTCTTACATACTTCTCTGACACTCCCGACTTCCTCATGCAATACCACAACTCCTTTCTAGGCACCCTATCATATGCTTTCTCTAAAAACACAAAGACACAATGCAACTCCTTCTGACCTTCTCTGTACTTCTCCACCAGCACTCTCAGAGCAAACATCGCATCTGTAGTGCTCTTTCCTGGCATGAAACCATACTGCTGATCACTAATCATCACCTCCCTTCTTAACCTAGCTTCCACTACTCTTTCCCATAACTTCATGCTGTGACTGATCAGTTTAATCTCTCTGTAGATACTACAGCTCTGCACATCACCCTTATTCTTAAAAATTGGTACCAAAACACTTTTTCTCCATTCCTCAGGCATCCTCTCACTTTCCAAGATTTCATTAAACAATCTAGTTAAAAACTCCACTGCCATTTCACCTAAACACCTCCCTGCTTCCACAGGTATGTCAACGGGACCAACAGCCTTTCCATTCTTTATCCTCTTCATAGCTATCCTTACTTCCTCCTTGCTAATCCACTGCACTTCATGATTCACTATCCGCACATCATCCAACCTTCTCTCCCTCTCATTCTCTTCATTCATCAACCCCTCAAAGTACTCTTTCCATCTGCTCAATGCACTCTCCTTGCTTGTGAGTACGTTTCCCTCATTATCCTTTATCACCCTTACCTGCTGCACATCTTTACTAGCTTGGTCTCTCTGTCTAGTCAATTGGTACACGTCCTTTTCTCCCTCCTTAGTGTGCAACCTTTTATACAACTCTTCATACGCCTTATCCTTAGCCTTCTCCATCTCTCTCTTTGCCATGCACCTCATCTCCTTATACTCTTGTCTACTTTCTTCATCTCTTTGACAATCCCACTTCTTTTTCGCCAACCTCTTTCTCTGTATACTCTCCTGTACTTCTTCATTCCACCACCAGGTCTCCTTGTCCTCCTTCCTTTTTCCAGATGTCACACTAAGCACCTTTCTAGCCGGTACTTTGCCTTTACTCAATATGTAAGTTTATTTAGAACTGTGATTGCTCTTAGGGTTAGATAGGAATTTAGTCAGATTTAGTCTAGCTGTTTTCTATATTTATGCAAGACTATTCTACAGTATTATTTTAAACATTTTCCTGTGATTTATGAACTCTTGACTAGCACTGTGTTGAATTGAGAAGATTTGTCTTGTGTTTTCATTATTTATTATTAAACATTTTTAAACCTTTCAACTGTGGCTGTTTTGTGTTGAGATAATTCAAGCTCTAGAGTACATTGCATATATATAGTGATACTGTACAAAACCACTCCAAATAAGCCTTGCTGTTCATCACACTTATTAATTGGATAATAATATTGCACAGTTTGTTAAGGGCATTTTTAGTAGCTGATAAGAGTAGTTGGTGGCAGTGATTATAAATGTATAGCCTGGCAGGAGGGGGCATAGCTGGAAAGCCTGTGCTAGCCTTCCCAAGGAGTGTCTGTGTGGTTGTATATATACCAAATCTCAAAGTGTGTGTGTATGTCAGCTACTTGGCCAGGTACACGAAGCACTGGTTGGACAGAGTGGGCACTGGAAGCTTTGGCTTAACTACTCGGCTGAGATCTGTACCCTATAGCTGTGTCAGTGGGGAGTCTTATTGGTGATCTGGATATAATGGGAGAAACCAGCCCCAGCCTGACTGTGATCTCTGTGTGCTCTTTAGGGAAATTGTACTTTACTGTGTGTATTTGTTATCCTTCCCAATGTGGACACCCCTCACTGGTGTTAGTGGTAAGAATTGAGGCTCCATGATTAATGGGTCAGTGCATGGGCTTCACAGAGACACAGATCTCCTCTGAGCAATCTGTATGATACTGAGTAGAGTGATAGTGATTTGAGCCTGTCCACATAGGACAGGTATTGGAGGCCATGGGTTCTCTTTATGAGCTGTTTCTGTGGCCTTTTTAATTGTTGCAGGTGTTTGGAGAGGTACATACCAAATGGGGTGCTATACTCAATTATTGGCCTAATGAGGGAGGAGTACAGAGAGATAATCATTTCCTTTTTTTCTGGATGCAATCCCTTTACTTATGAGATTAACCAATTAGAAGGCTTTTCTGACCACTGCTGCTAAATTATGGTCAAATGTGAGATTGTTGTCAACCTGAGCACCCAAGTCCCTCACCCAGGTTGTGTGCTTAGGGGTTGCCGTTAATGTGGTAATCAGTAGGGGCCATGTTTTTGCTGAATGGTATGATAATACATTTTTTGCATTTAACTTAAGGACATGACTTTGGCACCAGTAATATGTTGCTGTGAGACCCACTTGCAGTATGTTAACATCATTTGGGGAGTCAATGACAGCACCCAACTTACAGTCATTTGCAAACTCAGTCAATCACAGGCCTTCTATCTTTGCCTGAACCTCTGAGAAGTAGATGCCAAACAGCTCTGCACATTGCTGTTTTTACAGCTTAATATATAGAATCCTGTAATCATCGTGGGATTCTTTATATATATTTTTTGTCAGTATCATGCCAACTTTTATTTTTTTCTAATTTTTCTTCAGGTTTGTTAGCCTTGGGCCTTTCTGGTTAGACATCTTTTTTCTGGTGTCCTGAAAATTACCGCTAATTGATGGAGAAGAGAGCAACTTGTGTTTTTGGTTGGTGTCGTTTGGATCGAGGCAGTCAGGTATTTTTTTCATCTTTGAATTATTGTTAGACTGTACGGGCTGTGTCTACATCAGGATTTCCAAACCGAGCTTTGGATTTATATTTTAAGTAAGGACCAGGTTAACAATCTTTTTCAGTCCCAAATTTACAGGAAGAGAACCTTTTCTAACACCTTTTTACACTTTGATAGCGGTCATCCATTTTATCAGAAAAAAGGTATTGTAAAAGGACAACTCATTCGAGCATCCAGAATGACAAGTACCTTAGCACTTTTTTTAAATGAGGTTGATTTTCTGAAGAAACTCTTTTTAGAGAGGAGCTACCCAATTCATCTGGTGGAAAATTTGATCAAAGAAGTTTTACAAGAGAGGGAATCAAAATACCCACGACTACTTGTTAAAGATAGGGGTTTGATACCAACTATTGCCACTGACCAATGTTTACAAAGCAGTAATTTTATTTATACCTACACTAGAGACTCCCAACATATAGAAGCATCCATTCTTACATATTGGCTACTTTTAACATTGCAGGATAACATTAACAAAATCATTCCTGACAAGCCTGGTTTTACAAGAAGGAGAGATACCAACTTAAAGGGTTTGTTGGAAGGTGGCTACAGGTACAAAAAGGATTTGTATCTTTGCAACAAAGTAGGTACTTTTAAATGTGGTGCATGTAAGCAATGCGCCTACATTCACGACCAAAGTAATCTCTTTATTCCATCCAGAAATTTTAGAGTTAGTACCCAGGGCTACTTTAATTGTGCATCCAAAGGGGTGGTTTATCTCGGTACCTGCACTGAATGCGGTAGTTTTTATATAGACAAGACCAAGAGACCACTAAGAAAAAGGATATATGAGCATCTATATGAGATTTCAAAGGAAAAGGATACCAACGCCTTTTACAAGCATTCTTTGGTCTGTAGTAAAATGAATTTAAAATTTCTGGTTTTGGATCAAGTCACTCAGGACCCCAGAGGGGGTGACTGGGAGACCAGGTTGGAAAACAAGGAATTGATGTGGCAACTTAAGCTAAATGCCACAAAAATTCCAGGTTTGAATGAAGGTATTAGTATAGCCAGTTAAATAGAGAAAAATTATGAGTTGGTCACACATTACTTTTTAGGTTTTATTTTCATTTTTATTTTTCTAGACTGGGAAGTCCCTACTGTATTTTATTGTTTTGGTAATTAATGGAACACTTAATTTTTATAATTAAATTGGGCCTTATAGTCTAGCAAACAACAATATAGATTGGTGCTGCAGAAGATGTATATGAATGAAATTCATGAATTATTATTTGCTACATGTTTTTAATATGACAAGTGACTGTATCTATTTATCTATTTATTTATTTATTTATTTATCTGCATGTTTAATACCTATAAGAGCTCATATAGATGCAATATTGCAAATTTTTAAAGCATTTTTATCAACATTTATTTGTGCAATGAATTTCACTAGCTTGCTGCTAGATTTGATATTACGAATGTCACTGGTGCGTTAAATCTGTAATTAGAACAACTGTAATTGAAGTTGAACTAATTAGTTGTTAACTTCAAGTAGTATATAACAATCCAGTTTGGTAATGATTCTACATCTTGAAAAAGCCTGGTAGGAACCAGGCGAAAGCGCTTGACTGATTTTTTACCTTTTTATATTTCTTAAAGAATAAAAGTTGTTTAATATCTCTCAGCTATTTTACTCGTGATTTTCTTCAGTTGGACAAATTTTGGATCCTTCGAACCAAGTCCTGTCACCCGTGGTGGTTTTTAAGCTTTGGATTTTGTATTGCAGTGGTTTTTTGGTCTTGTTGTGTGTTACCATGGAGGAAGGCTTGGATCAAATTAATTTTCTGGACACTCCGGTACTACTACGTAATGAATTAGATGACGCACCAGTGTCACGCAGTGAATTCAACCAGGTACTAGTGCTTTTAACGCAAATGAACAAGCTTCTAAGTACACGCAGTAGCAGTTGTAATGTTTCATTACCTGGTAATCAGCAGCAAGGTTTGGATAAAAGAAATGCCAACCCTCACTCTAGAGTGCCGAACGGCGTAGCAAGAGGGAATTCTTCCGATGATATTTTACTGGTGGGGGCTGATACCCAGGAGGAGCAGGAAGCTAGACAATCAAGTCGGTACAATGTGCATGGATCCCAGTGTAAGGATTTTAATTTTAACGCTTGGACTGAGAAGCAGTTTACGTTTAAACAAGGTACTGATTTCTACACTCAGGGGCATTCTAATTGCATGGAACTTGACTTTGAAAAACTAAATGACAAGTTATATGCCTATAAAAACACGCAATTAGAGATAGATTACTTGAGGGAATGCATACAAGTAAAGTGCATCCCTAAGGGTCTGCGTTGTTATAAGTTCCCCAACAATGCAGTTTATGGATCTACTCTATACACAAAACTAGTGGAATTATTTGATAAAACGGGTCTGGAAATGTTAAATCTTATGACCCAAGACTATGAAATTAAAGCTAACACCCTGTTAAACGAACTGACTATCCTGAATGATAACATTGTTCAAAAAAAAGAATTTTCTGAGTATTAAAAGAAGTTATGACAATGTTTTCAACTAAATAGATCAGCATTGTGTAAAAATTACTGACCGCAAAATTAGGAAACTAGAGCGAGACTTGTTTGAATACAGGGATGGAAAGGCATATCCCTTACCAGGGAAATTTAAACATCACATTACTAACGATGAAGTAGGGACTGGTTTTGCTGGTAATTCAGACAATCCCAATACCCCACTAGTCGAGCCACCTAGGAGGAGTGAGCGGTTGGCACAGAAAAGTAGCAACAACCAACATCAGGTTTTTCAGTATCCCCAGGGGAGACCAGGGGGGAGGAACACAACTTTTTACCAAAAGAGTTGGAACAGGGCACGCAAGTAATGAAGAACAATGGAATTTGTCTGATAGCAATAGTGAAGATGAGTCTACAGACAAATACCAGGTTTTTAAGAAAGATGGTCTTGCAATATATAATTTTACAGATATTTTAATCTCACCAGAATTTTTTGAATTGTTTACCAGAGGCTTTCAGTTTGTGCCCCTACGATCCATGGATCTACCTAGAACACTGGTGGATTTGAAACTTTTTATTAGAAAATTAAACTTAGCTTTGTTTTTTAAAGGGCAAACTGCTGTTAATCACGTTAACATTAGGAGCAGTACCTTTAATCCACCTACCCATCCCAGTCTAAAAAGTTTTGAAGAACTGGTGGAAACGGACCTAAGAAAGAAGCATCTTCTAGGTTCAAACTCACCACCTAACAATTTTGATTTTTACTTACAGCAACTAACTAACTCATTTAAAGAGGAAGGTATACATGTGATGAAACCCGACAAGGGTGGGGGTTGGTCTTAATGTATCACTGGGCTTATGAAACACACATTTACAATATGCTGCAGGATGAAGTGACTTACGAATTAGTTTCGAGAAATGAGCTCAACATAGCGTACTCTAAGATTAACTATATGTTGATTGACCATTTAATGCAGGGTTTTATTAATGAGAAACTATATAATTATTTGTACGTTGCTAAACCTAGGATCCCAGTTATTTTCGGGATCCCCAAGGTACATAAAGGATTGAACCCACTGAAATTTAGACCTATAGTAGCAGGTGCAGGGGGAATTACAGAACCTTTGGGTAAGTTTATAGACCAGACCCTGAAGAATTTTGTTTCAACTTTGAGGTTAATTTGTAAGGACTCTTGGGAATTCCTCAGTGAAATTCATCAAAACCTATACCACTCCAATTTGTTGATGGCAACCATTGACATCATAGAGCTGTTTCCGAGTATTCCCCATGTGACGGGATTGGAATGGTTTAATGAGGTCCTAGCAACAGAATCTGAATTTAGTAATGGTATGGTTAATCTATTGGTGGAATTTATGGAGGTGGTGTGTTACAACAATTTTATATATTTTAACGGAGAGATTTTCAGGCAAAAGAAAGGGGTAGCGATGGGCACAGCCTGTGCCTCTACATACGCTAATATAGTACTACACCTATGGGAGAACTAGTTTATATTTTCATCTAGCTGGGTAGGGCGAATTGTATATTACAAGCGATACCTAGATGACATCTGTATACTTTGGAATGGTGACATGGATAGTTTTCTGGAATTTGTCACTTACATTAATTCCACTACCGATTTTTTAGCTCTCACACATGAAGTCAATGACAAATCACTACATTACTTGGATGTTCTTTTAAGTAAGGACCAGGTTAACAATCTTTTTCAGTCCCAAATTTACAGGAAGAGAACCTTTTCTAACACCTTTTTACACTTTGATAGCGGTCATCCGTTTTATCAGAAAAAAGGTATTGTAAAAGGACAACTCATTCGAGCATCCAGAATGACAAGTACCTTAGCACTTTTTTTAAATGAGGTTGATTTTCTGAAGAAACTCTTTTTAGAGAGGAGCTACCCAATTCATCTGGTCGAAAATTTGATCAAATAAGTTTTACAAGAGAGGGAATCAAAATACCCACCACTACTTGGTAAAGGTAGGGGTTTGATACCAACTATTGCCACTGACCAATGTTTACAAAGCAGTAATTTTATTTATACCTACACTAGAGACTCCCAACATATAGAAGCATCCATTCTTACATATTGGCCACTTTTGACATTGCAGGATAACATTAACAAAATCATTCCTGACAAGCCTGGTTTTACAAGAAGGAGAGATACCAACTTAAAGGGTTTGTTGGAAGGTGGCTACAGATACAAAAAGGATTTGTATCTTTGCAACAAAGTAGGTACTTTTAAATGTGGTGCATGTAAGCAATGCACCTACATTCATGACCAAAGTAATCTCTTTATTCCATCCAGAAATTTTAGAGTTAGTACCCAGGGCTACTTTAATTGTGCATCCAAAGGGGTGGTTTATCTCGGTACCTGCACTGAATGCGGTAGTTTTTATATAGGCAAGACCGAGAGACCACTAAGAAAAAGGATATATGAGCATCTATATGAGATTTCAAAGGAAAAGGATACCAACGCCTTTTACAAGCATTCTTTGGTCTGTAGTAAAATGAATTTAAAATTTCTGGTTTTGGATCAAGTCACTCAGGACCCCAGAGGGGGAGACTCGGTTGGAAAACAAGGAATTGATGTGGCAACTTAAGCTAAATGCCACGAAAATTCCAGGTTTGAACGAAGGTATTAGTATAGCCAGCGTTCAAAAATTAAATAGAGAAAAATTATGAGTTGGTCACACATTACTTTTTAGGTTTTATTTTCATTTTTATTTTTCTAGACTGGGAAGTCCCTACTGTATTTTATTGTTTTGGTAATTAATGGTACACTTAATTTTTATAATTAAATTGGGCCTTATAGTCTAGCAAACAACAATATAGATTGGTGCTGCAGAAGATGTATATGAATGAAATTCATGAATTATTATTTGCTACATGTTTTTAATATGACAAGCGACTGTATCTATTTATCTATTTATTTATTTATTTATCTGCATGTTTAATACCTATAAGAGCTCGTATAGATGCAATATTGCTAATTTTTAAAGCATTTTTATCAACATTTATTTGTGCAATGAATTTCACTAGCTTGCTGCTAGATTTGATATTACGGATGTCACTGGTGCTTTAAATCTGTAATTAGAACAACTGTAATTGAAGTTGAACTAATTAGTTGTTAACTTCAAGTAGTATATAACAATCCAGTTTGGTAATGATTCTACATCTTGAAAAAGCCTGGTAGGAACCAGGCGAAAGCGCTTGACTGATTTTTTACCTTTTTATATTTCTTAAAGAATAAAAGTTGTTGAATATCTCTCAGCTATTTTACTCGTGATTTTCTTCAGTTGGACAAATTTTGGATCCTTCGAACCAAGTCCTGCCACCCGTGGTGGTTTTTAAGCTTTGGATTTATATTTTATTTTGGGAACTATTTATTTATGGCTTTTTTTGGCGCCGCTGGTCATTTCTGTTGACTGGCATAACAAACAATGGCTCATTGGGATATCCAGTTGGTTCTCTACATCTAGTGACTGGTCATTCTTCCTACTTCAGACTTATTGTTGTATTTCTGATTACATGAATGTAACTGTGCATTAATATATACTCTTTCGAGTTTGGATTCTTTTTTAAAACAGGAATAATCAGGTTTGCTAACCTTGGGCCTTATTGCATATTGGTTAGACTTCTTTTTTTGGCATCTTGGAAACTACTGCTAATTGACGCAGAAGAGAGCAGTTTGTGTTTTTGGTTGGTGTTGTTTGGATTAAGGAAGTTGGGCATTCATTTCATCTTCAAATTATTGCTGGACAATATGGGCTGTGTTTACACTAGGATTGCCAATTGAACTTTGGACTTATATCTTATTTTGAGACTATTTATTTATGGCTCTTTTGGCACCGTTGGATATTTTTATTCATTGGCATAACTAACAATGGCTCTTTGGGATATCCAGTTGGTTTTCTATACCTAGCAACTGGTCATTCTTTCCATTTTGGACACAATGTTGGATTTCTAATTATATGAATATAATTGTTTATTAATATATATTCCTTTGGGTTTGGATTCATTCTTTCATATCAGGAACAATCAGATGACTTTTTTTCCATTTTTAACTAGCCAGTTTGACTGAAAGTTGGGAATATTTATTTCTCCACTAATGTCATGGTTATGTAACAACTAAATCATGTTTTTTACTTTTTGACCATCTGGGTTGGTTGCAAGTGGGGAATATTCATTTTCTGATTGTTGTTTTGTTCATAACAACTTTTTATTTACTACTGGAATTGAATTACGGACCAAATCTTTTGGACTTATATGAGATTCAACATTTAGCTGTATGTTTCTAGGCCTTGTATTCATTGTTCAAAACATTGATCATGTTTTATTTTTGTGTATCTATATAGTGTTTTTGTATCTAGTTTTGTATTAATATTTTGATTGTGAATGTTTTTTGAATTTTTAGATGCACAATAGGTTTCAACAGTAAAACATTGATACAATAATAGATAATTGTCAAGGGTACACCTCTGGTTTACAGTCTATTTTGTACATTATTTAGAATAGGTTAGGGTGAATTTATTACATTGATGCCTTTGGCTATGTTATTCAACATTAGGCTTTTTACAATGATGGATTATTTGTTTTCTCTTTTAGGGGTGATGTCCTTTTCCTTATCATATTGCTGCTTCTTTCTTGCCCTGGTTTTAGTATTGAGTTGTAAGGTGTTTGTACTATAGTTCTGTTCTTCGGGACTGCCTTTGGTCCATATACAATTTATTCCTATCCAGTGTATTGTGTTAATGGTGACTACTGTTGGATGATTCTTTCTACAATTTCTTGGGTAGTAACGAGCATATGGTTTTGACTGATATTGTCCTATTTATTTTGGACTCAGTATTTTGGTTGATGCTACACCGAGAGTTTTGTATGATTTTACTGCTATTGCCCAGGCCTAGCTGCAGTTCAGCAGTTGTACTGGACGCAGTTCTTAATTTTGGAACATGGGGATAAGATTTCTTTGACTGGTATCACAGTTTCCAAATAACTTTTGAAGTAAGAATTATATTGATATCCTCTTTGTACAATTTTTCTGCTATTGTCCAGGCTTAGTGGCGGTTTAGCAGTTGTACTGGATGCAGTTTTTAATTTTGGAATGTGAAGATAAAGTTTCTTTGGTTGGTATTTATAGTTTTCAAATATCTTTTGAAGTAAGAATCACATCAATAGTTATTATTATCTCTTAAGATATTATTTTGGATCTTATATACTTTGGATATGGATATTAATGGACTGTTACAAGGCCTTGCCTCTGATCGTAATGATTTGGCCTTTTTTGGGCTAGATGATTCACATCCTGAACAGGACTATTGTATTTCCACCCCTGAATAGGAATCATGTACTTCCCTTTTTTTAAAATTGGGTAAGAGTATGAAACTATTACGCAGTAATGTTTGGCACTTGAGATTATTCAAGGCCTATAGGGCTAAGGACATTACCTCTAGGGGACTTAGGGTTAAGGTCCAACCATTGGTTCATAATCCAAATGAGAATTTAATGAAGGCCTGGGGGGCAGCCCAACATAAGGCCACTATGGGAGTTGTTGAGGTCTTAATTGATCATTATGAGATGATCATTGATCAGGATTTGATTGTTGTTACTAATATGTGTGAATCCGTCAAGAAATTTGTAGGACAGCCTTTATTTGTGTCCCTTTTCACCAAACTTAGGGATGAATTGTTGGTACATGAGACACAACTTAAAGAAAAGAAAAAACACAAGTTTCTGAGAGACTTAACTGATTATTCTAGTGGGGATCCTTTTTTGAAAACATAGGCTAAACATGTTAGATTTCAGAATTCACCTTGTTTTGTCCCTAGGAGGAAGAGACCGCATTCCATTTTAAAGCAATCAGGGTCACAACACAAGACTTCAGCTGAGGATTCTTCCTCTGCTGTTGAATCTGATGTGCAGGGCACCACAGACTTACCTACACCCAAAAGAAATAACAGTCAGGGTACCCCTTTAGGTATACACAAAGAAGGGGGAGGAAGAAAACATAAGTGCCATGCAAAACATGGAGGGCTTGTTACGCATGTTTGCCCAGAAATAAATAATTGCAATGTGCTTAATATTTCTTCACCCACTCTGTCATCAATGCAGATTAATGTTCTGAATAAAGGATTGTCTTTTATTCCTGGTTTCTTTGTTGCTGAGGACAATTTTGCTAATGATATTCTTTCCTTCTGTAGGCTATTGAATTTAAAACTTTTCTTTCAGGACAAATTTACTTTTGGCTCTCATGAGAATTTCCGTTATCATAAATCCACATTTTTACCACCTATGAATCCTAATGTTTTGCTCTTCCAGAGAAGTGTACTTAGGGATTTACATTTTGATGGTAGGGAACATCAAGTAGGCCATAATAATGTCTCAAAAGTTGAATTTGAATGCATACAGGAGTTAGCTTCTAACCATGAATTAATAATTTTGGCTGCTGACAAAGGGGGAGCGGTGGTTGTACAAGATTGGGCCAAATACAATAGGGAGGCTTTGAGACAGTTATCTGATGTTTGTTATTATACACACTTGCCTTTAGATCCCACGACTGCTTACAAAAAACAAATTGATAATTTTTTATCTATAGCTGAAGAAGAAGGCACTATTTCTAAGTATATCAAACAACAATTGACTGTCTCTGACCCAGTTTTGCCTTATATCTATTTTTTACCTAAGGTACATAAAAATCTGGAAAATCCACCGGGTAGACCTATTGTGTCTGGCTGTGGTTCATTAACTGAATCCTTATCTCAATATTTAACCAAATATTTAAAACCTTTGCTCCCCCTGGTAAGATCTAGAATTCAGGATACAACCAAATTCCTATAAATTGTCTCTGATTCACAATTGGAATCTGATTGGTTATTGTGTAGCCTCGATGTATCATCATTATATACGAATATTCCCCATAGGGCTGGTATTGAGGCTTTGCAATATTGGTTGGAGGTTTCTGGACTATATACATCTAGTTTTAATGCCTTTTTGCTTAAAATGACTGAACATGTCCTGACGAAGAATGTGTTTTTGTATCAGAATACCATTTATTTACAGATCAGGGGAACAGCCAAGGGTGCTTCTTTCGCCCCGATTTATGCTGATTTATTTATGGCTTTCTTAGAGCTCCAAATGATTTATGACTCTAATCACAACATTTTCCTGCAGGATATGGACATATGGAGGTGTTATTTGGATGATTGCTGGTTGGTTTGGAGGTCTGATTTTTTGTATCTGCAGGAGTTTGTTGATTATTTAAATTCGAATAAGTGGGGAATTCAGTTTACGGTCAACTACAGTAAGGATGAAATGATCTTTTTGGATGTGTTAGTCACCAAGAATTCTAAGAACACTTTAAATACTGTGGTTCACCGCAAGTTCCCCCAATACAACTCCTACCTCCATGCCACCAGCTATCATCCACCACATATATGTCGAAATATACCTAAGTCTCAGTATATGAGGGTTAAATGTATATGTTCAGACAACTCCACATACTTAACACACCAGGATGACCTCAAGGCCAGGCTTATTCAAAGGGGCTACAAATTGGGACAAGTACTATCAGCTAGGAATTCGGTTTATTCTATGCACAGGGAACAACTGTTGAATTACAATAAGACTGAGTCCAATAATACTTCAGCACTGTGTTTGATCACTACTTATGGTTGGAATACCACCAGACTTATTGATAGTGTACAACATAATTGGAACATACTTTTGGCTGATGAAAGATTGTGTGAATTTATTAATCATAGGTGTATGTTTTCTTTCAGGAAAGGTAGGAATTTGGGTTCCCTTTGTAATCATTACAAGAAGGGACATTATCCCTTAGGGACCAATATTCAAAGAACCCTCTTAGGTGATCGTCTAAGTGGTTGCTTCCCTTGTGGCCACTGTGTTTATTGTTGTAGGATGAACAAAACCAAATGTTTTACTAGTAGTAACACTGGTACGGTTTATAATATTTCTATATTTTCTAATTGTCAGTCCGATTGGGTCATCTATTTGGTTACATGTAGTTGTTCTGCATTCTACGTTGGGCAGACTTCTAGACCTATCAAATTTAGAATTGCAGAGCATTTATCTGACATTAGGAACCAATGCACCAACAATGCTTTATATAAACACACACTGAAACATCCTAGTGCAAATTTTAATTTTACTATTATTGACAAGATTCAGGGCAACAGAGGAAAGTTTTCTGGTTGTCATGACATCTTGAACAAATTAGAGAAAAGATGGATTATTAATTTGGGTGGCCTTTTTCCTCCTGGTTTAAATGAACATTTGTAGTATACTAAGTGTTTGTAATGATGATTAACAGGTGCTTTCTATATAAGGCAAGCGGCCTTTTTGGTTCTTCTTTTGTTTTTTGTATTTTCACTGAAGGCTTAATTTACAAGCCAAAACCAGTTTGGATTTTTGTACTGTAGGCTTTTTGCCTTTTCTATGTTCCTTTTGGCATTATTTAGTATTAAAGTACGTCTTTTTAAGGGGTACCATTGTCTGCTGATCTGTGTTGTTTTTTACATTGTGTCAAAGGCCTTGGCCAAGTCAAGATAAACTGTATGTACTGACTTTCCCTCATCCAGGTCCTTATTAACAGTCTCAAAGACATCAATAAGGTTCAACAGGCAAGATCTGCCCTTGTTGAATCCGAAATGGGTGAGGTCAAGTGTTTGGAGATTGCCTATGCCCTTGTTTATGGGATCCATAATAATACACTCCATGGCTTTACAGATCAGACTTGTCAAGCTAATGGGGTGATAGTTTCTAGGGTCAGTAGTGGCACCACCTTTGTGCAAGGGGATGACAATGGCAGTTCTCCACTCTGCTGGAATGAAGCCTGTAGTTAGGCTGTGGTTGAATAGGGTGCACAATGGCGAAGCTAGTTCTTGATGGAGATGGTGCAGAATACAGCCTGGGATACAATCAGGTCCAATTGAATCTGTTCCTTGCCTTAGATAGGGCCTTTAACACTTGATCTATGGATATGTGAGGTGTAGGACAAGTATCAGGGCCTTTGGGGGATAGGGGGTGAAGTTTGGGCTGAACCTATCTGCTAGCAGATTGTCTAAGTTAAAAGGATCAGTGTAAGTGGTACCATAAACTACTAATTTGGAACAAAACTGGGCTTTACCATGGAGGTTCCTGACATAACTGAAGAAGGCTTTGTGGTTCCCTTTGTTTCAGAGGCTAGTTTCAATTCATAATTGGCTTTGGAGGTTTTCAGTAGTGATCTAATTTGTTTGTTGAGGCTAAGGAGGGAGTTTTTCCAGTTTGGAATTTGTTCCTTTTTACCCTTGGGCAGCAGTGTCTTCCTTATGCTGTAAAGCTTGTTGATAGAGAATATCCACCAGACAGGTTTGTGTTTCCTTGAGGAGCAGGTTTTAGTTCTGTTGGGTATGGCTGAGTCCATGCAGTTGTACAGGTGCTTGTATACTGCATTGGCATACTGTTCAGTGCAGTTGTCTGCATCCTCTGAGGGGGGGGGGGCTGTGGTGTGAAGCTACTGATACCCTCCCTAGGAGGTTGTAATCAACTTTTGAGAAGTTATTTTTCCTAGTTACAGCTGGTGGGGTTGGGTGGGATAGAAACTTTGAATGAGACAGACTGATGATCTGATCTCACCAGGGAAGAACGTACTATGGGAGTGGTGCCGAGGTCACCCATGCTGGTGAGAAACAAGTCCAGAATATCTCCCCTTGTGGAGAATGAGATGAGCTAGTCTAGTGTGTTAGAAATGATGAAGTCAAGGAATCACTGGGTGAGTGCATTAGTGCAGGAATAGTTCACCCAGTCATTGGCGGGGTAGTTGAAGTAACCAAGGATATGGGTGTTAGGGAGTACCTGGATGAGTCAAGTAGGTCCAGCTAGGAGGAGTGGGTGTCCTGAGTCATGGAGGGTGGTCTATAGCTGGCTATAACCTGTCCTGCCAACTGTCAGTTTCACCTGGAGTAATTCCAGTGCATCATGCTGACAAACCAGTGTGCATGTCCTTAATGAAGATAGAGACTCCACCACCCTTAGTTTCCCCAACTTCATTTTGGGGTCAGAAAGTGTGGAATGAGGTGTAGCCTGGTAAGGCAGGGATGATCTCCGCTGCCCTGAGCCAAGTTTCTCTGACTGCGCAGACATCTGCATCTTCCAGTGTGAAGAGAGCCTCCAGTGAGTGTATTTTCAGGTTAAGGCTCCTAGCATTAAGCAGCATGACCTTCAATTTGCTTTTTGACAGATCTTTTATGTTGGAAGATTTGTCTTTGGGACATAGCATAAAAAGGCACAAATAGGTAGGCAAGATCCTTGGCCAGGATCCGGAATCCCAGGGGTGACAGGTGGAGGCCATCTCTGGCAAAACATTGAGGTCTGTCAACCATGTCTTCCTAGCAGACAGATACTGGATTCCCTTGGAAAGACACCAGAAATTAAGACAATTCCTGAAGTCAATTATTTTTTGTTGGTATTGTGGTATCATTCTTGGTGAAGGTAGGATGCTGTATATGGCTATGGTTATACTTAGCTGGAACACATATTCTGAGAGCTCATTCATGTCATCTTCATATAGTCCAGATTGGTATGTTTTAAGTCATTCACACCAACATGGACAATGACAGAGTCATACTTGTACATGTTGTGGAGAGACTTAAATGCACGTGTGATGTAGCGGATTCTGGATCGTGACAGACAACAGACCACAACCTTCTCCTTGTTGAGCCTGGTGAGGGGAACATTGGTGTATCTCACAAATGACTCGCTAATGACTAGTATGTTTGGTTTGTTGTTATGCCTTATGGGCCGTGTTTCTGAGACACTGGTATGCTGTCTGCCATGTGTGATGTGTTTGGTGTTTTATGTGGAATGTTTGTGAGTGTGTTTTGCAGGTCTCTGTTGTTTAGGTAAGTTTTTATTGAGGACTTCTGCATAGGTGGGTGTGTATTGTGCTTGGCTGTGTCATGTGGGTGGTGTGCTGCTTGTGCTGGCAATCTCCTCTTTTTCAGGAGTACTGACTGTTGTGCGAGAGAGCATGGATTCCAGGTTACTGATACAGATGCATTTTTCACAAGTAGAAGAATTATGTGCTGGGAGAAGAGGGCTGTCACTGAACATGAGGCACACTTTCTCAGTATGCCCATGTCGACCATACTGGTAGGAGAAACTGATGGGAATTGTCAAGACATAGTGTTCTGAATACTTGGCAGACTTATAGAGAGAGGGTTTTGATAAGAGTTTGTCCACAAGGGTGTAGACCACAAAACCTTCTAAAATGTAAAATAACTGGCCTGAAGCACAAGTGCTAAAACCAAAACTAAGATGCTTAGAATATCAGATAAATTTAATCAGGCTACTAACAAGACTAATATGTGCAGCAGAATAAGAACATCTGAACACTTAAGAGCACACAGCAAAGCAAAATAAGGTAATAAAGTAGGTAGAATGCAATTACAGTAAGAGCAGTTGAATAAAGTGAAAACAATTTATTTCAGAGCAGGGATCTAGCCCATCCACATCATCTTAGACTGACACCACTCTACAGGTGGCTGTAGTGACAGCACCAGAAGCAGCACAGGTGCTCAGTACTTCTTGGTCACAACCTGACAGCATTACTTGCACAACACCTACACTACCTGCATCATCTGCACCAGGTAGCTCTGCGCTGGGGGATGGGGCAGTGGTACCCACCAAGATTAGTGGCAGTGGAGGTGACAATTATGCCATGCAACAAGAGCTGACAGGGCTGGTGGAGAAGATTATGGAGAAGAGCCTTAGTGACCACATAAACCCCATGGAAAGAATCCTGGAGTGAATTGCCAAATCACTGCCCCATCCAGCACTGCCCCATGTATATGCAACAGAAGACAGTGTTGATATTTCTGAGGGTGAAGACTAGATTTCCACTGTGTTTGTACTTGATGGGGATATGCTTCCAAAGTCCCAGACCTAACCCCAGTCATACTGTATCCCTCCATCTTGTGTCCATCATGATCCCTATCTGTCTTGAATGTCATGTATGTCTGAAACTTCTATCTAACTTACCCTACATACCTATCCCTGTTATTTCTAAATACCTTTCCCAACATTCCTCTCACTCTTTAAAAAAAGGGTACCTGTCCCAGAAAAAAAAATGATGTCTCATACATAACTCCACTTTGAATTTGTGTGTGCATTGAAGATTTGATTTGGTCCAGTTGGTCAGACATTATTAAGTTGTTGTCACACAACCCTTATAATGTGAATATCCAAATTTCCCATATGCTTTGTACATGTACACTGATAGCGTATGAAGAAGTGGATCACTATGGGCCTCTCCCACCATCATCCTACTCATTTGTTAATTACTCTCTCAGTGTGCTTTCTCTCATTTTTACTGTTCTCTAACACAGTCACTTCAATGAGCTCAGAGCATTTGCTCTGTAATTTACAACGGACAGAGCCTAAGCCGTTTGACAGAATCAAATTATGTCCTCACATTTCAAACAAATATTCATATCTCTGGAAGCATAGGGGTTATGAAAGACGTATAAATGGCAAACGTTTCACCACAAACTATTTAGTGGTACTATTCTTTAGGTTCTAGATCTTAAATTGAATTTTATAAGTCACAGTAAACACAGTCGCTATTACATTTGTAATATTTTGCACACAACTTCTAATATCTCAGCACCCACTCAGGTTATACACATACTGTCAGCAGCATTGTATTCATCCAGATGAGAGCTTTCATATGAGGCTAAAGAGTTATGTCTATATTACTTGGCTGTTGAGATATTTAGAAAAATGTGAAAATTATATCTATATAAAATAATATCATAAAAACAACAGTTAATATCTATTTACCTGCACTAGACAGAGGTCAAATATTAATGGGGTTGAGTTTGCCATTATGTAAGCTTTAAGATGAAATATTTTAAAACCTTTTTCATAGTATGGTTTTGTAATTATTGATGCAAATATGAACAAGCAATATTTGACACCTAAAGGTGGCAGTGGGAGTTAACTGCAGATGCACCTGGAGGTGTGACTCAGATGTTATGAGTTAACAGCACTTCACACACCATATACATGTTCAGAAATGGCCTATAGACAGAACTCAGCATTTGCCCAATGCTTGGCACTGAGTGGCAACACCTACTGCTAGTTTTCATCCAATGACAAAAACTCAAAAAGTGCTTCAGTAAGCGAGTCTGACAGACTGAAAGCAACGTCAGTGGCCTCTGTTATTTGTGTATACTTTACTGTCTTATTGAATAACTAATGTAAAGAGTCCATTCCAATGCAAATGAAAGTGAGATTTTCAAACATTTTCCTTCCAACCATCACATTGTGTACCATTGACCTTGTACAACTACAAACATATTTGCAGACTGGTATTGATGATTGCAATAGTAATATCATTTGCCTGTATGCCTTGTTATTATCCTGCTCATTGTATACATGCAACTGTGAGATTTAAGTGATGCACACATAAACACAAGACTCTCTTGCAATAATGAATCATGCAGTGATCTATCAGGAAAGCATGGGTGGCAATTTACCTAATACCTTTCTATTTAATCCTTGTAACAGCAACTTTGTGATAGTCATTATGTGCAATTCCTCCTTCTATGGCATTTTATATACATGACAGTCTAAGTCCCCTCAGTGACACCATTAATATGTATTGTATCAGTTAGTCCAGCATAACTTTCACTCCAGTAATATTTTGGTAGCATCAGTATTACATATAGATCTCATTCACTATAATTCATAGGTTCATAGGTTGGTACTATGCTATCAGCCCTAGGGCTTATACAAGCCTATCCATAACAATTCCCTGGATATTTCTTCCAGCAACATTTGCTTCCCTGGACCCCTGTCTAGCAGGGCAACTGATGTGATCCCTGGGGTGAATTTCCTATCTCCCATCCAATCATCAAGGTTCCTTTTGAAGAGCGCCAAGGAGGCTTTCTGCTTGACATGTATGGGCAGTCTATTCCAGAGTATGGGGAGTCTCTGGATCAGGAAACTATCCCTCCAGCATGTTTTGTTCATTGTAATGACAAGGTTTAGATCCCTGGAGCCTGTGGCTCTGAGGGACTGGGATTTCTTTAAGTGGAGCATGTCCAATACCTCAGGGTTTGACATGGCCTTGTATGTTAAGCAGAGATTGCCTCTGAGTAGATAATATGCCACAGAGTATAGCTGGAGTTTTTTTAGATGGTCAGTATAGGGCATCTGCTTTAGGCCTGTGATTCTTTTAGTGAGGTATTTCTGTGACCTTTCCAGCTGTTGCAGATGTCTTGTGAGGTACATATCAAATGGGGCGTTGTACTCTATAATGGGTCTAATGAGGGAGGAGTACAGTGGGACAATGACCTCCTTTTTTCAGGATGAAAAGCCCTTAATGATGAGGTGTGCCACATAGAAGGATTTCCTGACTGTTGTGGTGATGTGGTTATCGAAGGTGAGACCACTGTCCACCTGTGTCTCTAAGTTTCACATCACACTTTCAGTGTTTAGTGTATTGCCACCTATGTGGTAATTCATGGGTACATGTTTTTTCCCAAAGGAGATAACTATACATTTCTTGGCATTAAGCTTAAGCCCATGGCTCTGGCACCAAACATCTGTTTCTGTAAGGCCCTTTTGTAGAATATCCGCATCATTTGGGGATTCAATAATGACTCCCAGTTTGCAGTCATCTGCGAACTTTGTTATGCAGAGTCCCTTAGTGTTGGCCTGTACTTCAGAGGAGTAGATGCCAAACAAGACCGGTCCCAGGACTGAACCCTGAGGTACTCCACTTGTCACTAGTTGGGAGCTGGATTTGGAGTTGGCTACTTTTACAGTCTGGGTTCTGTCAGTAAGCCAGTTGGCAACCCATCGAGTGATGTAGGGATTTATACCCAGCTTAGTAAGTTTATCTATGATTCCAGTTAAATGTAACTACCTAGGTTCATAGATTCATAGGTTCATAGATTAGTACTAGGATAACTGCCCTTGTGAGCCATTTTAAGCCTAGCCAATTATCCTTTTTGAGACTCAAACCCTGCACTTTGTGTTTGTAAGGCAAACACCTTAACCATTAGGCCAACCTCCCAACCCCACAGTAGCAATTGAGTTGAAGTAACAAATGTATCAGTTAATAGACATGGACGAAAACGCTTCTGAATAACACAAGGACAAAAACACTTCAGAATAACATAACAAATTAGTTCTGCTACTTTCACCACTGCACAATGTTAAGCATTGAGCAGCAGAATTAAATAAAATGACACTTCACATCCTATGACAAAAAACTGATGAAAAATTTGCCTTCAGCTGCATTGCAGTTATGCTCTTCATGCTAATTTGCTTTACCCTACTGTATGACAGAAAGAAATACTAATAGGTGTATGAGGAGATAGTTATTGTTATAACAGGTCTCATGTCCTAATGCAATCTTGAGGGAATGTTTGTATTATGAATTCCATATGTTGTGAATTATGATCCTTCATGATACCTGTTTCACAAGCCATGGTTCCCATTTCTCTTTATAAGTGTCAAGCTCCCTTTACTTGTGTGCTTTCTCTCTTTTGAAGGAGGCCATATACATTCCAACAATCTGACTAACTGGACAATTCAGATGTGTGCTTTCTCGGCAACTCCAATATAAATTCTTTGGTGACATGAGCAGAAAGTACACAGGTCTGGAAAACATACATATGCTTAAACACAAGTGTTAATAGGTTAGACTGAGTTACTGAACAGATGTGATACACAAGTGAAGGATTTTCCACCTCCAAGTGTTGTACTCCCTTTTAAGGGAGTTCATATGCATTTCAATAATCTGCTTAGCTGATTACTTCAAATAAGTGCTTTTTCACAACTCTGATGAGATTTCCTTGGCCACAATTTCAGGTAGTACACAGATGTAAAGAGTGTAGGTGTTTAAAGCTGTATGTACATAGAAAAGGAAGTGGTTACAGACAGGCGTGGTTTTCTCAACAGGTGTGATATGTACCATTCAACTTAGTGCTAACATTTACATAAGTGAAGGGTTGTGATCTTGCAGTATTGTACTCCATTTTAAAAGAGCACATATGCATCTCAATACACTGTTTAACTTAAAGCTTCAACTAGATGCTTTTGACAATTCTCATATGACTTTCTCTGTGTCAGGAGCAGTTAGTGCACAGTTCTACATAATGTAGACGGAAGTATGCAGGTGTTCAAAGTCCAGCAGTGTGTATCTAGTGTGAGTGTGTTGGAAAAGGAAATTATTGCAGACAGGGCTAGATCACTTTGCAGATATTATGTGTATAATCCTACTAAGGGGTATATTTACAAAGAAAGAGGGTTTTGATTCTCTCTAGTGTTTTCCCTTTCAAAGGAGTCCAGCATCCCCATCAAGATATCTCTTCAAATGTTTGCTTTCTGACAACTCTGATATGACTTCCTCTGTGGTGCCAGTGGTGAGTAAACAGGAATATTGAATGGTGAGTAAACAGGAATATTGAATGTAGAATAACATAGCTGGGTAGTCAAATCTGGCAATGTGCACCTAGTATGAGCATGTAAGAACATAGTGACAGGTAAGACTGACTTACAAAAGGATTCTACTTAGGGGTAATATTTACCCTTTTAAGGGAGGCTACATGCATTCAAGCACCCTACTCCCTTCAAATGTTGGCCTTTTGACAAGTGTGATATGGACTTCCTAATTTTTGCTTAAAGCATGTTACTTCACTTGAAAGTTCATCATACAAAAATGTTGACAAGTCACATTGATGACTCTAGAAAATCCAGAATGTGATAGCGTGTAAAAATCTTAGGTATATAAAGCTGAACAGCAGAGTTATGAACTGTAGTCATAGTACAAACACTGTCTCCCACAAAAATCAGTACACTAGAAGCCTGAAGTTCCATTAAACCCATAGAAAACCACAAACTAAATAGATAAATCAGTAAATCATAACATAGATATATAAACCACAATAAAAATATATAAAACTAAATAATTAAACAGTGATTATTATATCAAATGGGAGTGTGCATCCAAAGTGTTAAAACATTTCGCCATGCGCAGGTTCAAACCTCTGATACTACCTCTTAAAGCAAAGACAGATACCACTATGTTAGCATGTACTTACAGGCTGAAGGCTGCAAAAAAGCTATTCAACCTTAATGATGCAGGAGCTGAATGGTGCAGCTTTTTTACTTCAGCATTTTTCCCAGTGTTATGAAATTCAGGACTTTGTAGAGTCATTGGCATAACTTGTCGATGCTTTTTATATGAAGAACCTTCGACTTAAGTAACTTGCTTTGATTGAAAGTTAGGAAGCCATGGGATATGACTTCTTCTGTGGTGTCAATAGTTAATACACAGCTCTAAAGACTGTAGAATTAAGTAGGCAGATATTTAAGTAGGCAGGTATTCAAATTCAGCAGAGTGTGAATAGTATGACATATATTAGCAACTGATGACTGGCAAAACTGGCTTATTTAACAGATGTGATATGTACCATTCAATGTAGTGCTAACATTTGCACAAATAGAAAGTTTTGATTCTGCAAATGTTCTACTCCCTTTTAATGGAGCACATATGCATTCTGACATACTACTTAACTTGACACTTCAACTGTGTGGTTTTTGACAACTCTGACATGGCTTCCTCTGTGACATGAGAAGTTAGTGCACAGGTCAACAGAATGTAGACTGAGGTCGACAAGTGTTCAAATCCAGCAGTGTATACACAGTGTGACTGTGTTAGAAAAGGTAAATTGTTCCAGACAGGACTTTCTTACTTAACAGATATGATGTGTGTAAAATTCCAGTTATGAATTAAATTTATACAGGGTGAGAGTTTTGATCCCTCAAGTGATGTACTCCCTTTTGAAGGTGGCTATATGCATTCCACCACATATGTGCTTTATGACAACTCTGATATCACATTTTCTAGGGTGTGTCATCAATTAGTACATAGGTACAGAGAATGTTGAGTTAGGCTGGTGTTCAAATCCAGTAATGTATGCCTTGTATTAGTGCATTCAAAGTAAAGTGATAACGGGCAAGAATGGCTTACTCACCAGATGGTGAGGTGTACAATACAACTTAGTGGTAATGGCTTCACAGCTAAAGGGTGATAGTCCCCCAGATGATATGCTTTCTTTTAAGGTAGTACATATGCATTCAAACATGCTGCTCATGGCATCCCCAAAACTGTAAGCCATTTTAAAGATTTTTTTATTACTTTTACATATTTATAATATATATACACAGAAAGGAAGAACTTCAACATTGCATATTGTTGTACAATGATAGGAATACATTGAATCATCAAGGTAATCTTATACAATTAACATAGTAATAGTCTAGGTATTTCAATAGCAATATTTAAAGGTTATCCCATCCACTAAATGTAGAACATTCACTAGTATTATGATCTAGATAAAGAACAATTATCAGACCATAACCCCTTAAAACATACGTATATCTTTACCATATACATTTAATTTTTCATAATACATAAACATGTGCATCTAATCAGCTTTTACATCTTTATTACATCTCCAACAAACTGAATAAGTAATTTTACTAAACTTAGAAATTTTATAGGGAGTAATAAACATTCTGTGCATATATTTTAATGTAAAAAAGCTTTCCAGTATAAACTTGAAGAAGTTTGACTAACTGATTTAAGAAACAAAGTATTTTTCTTACCATCTGTTGAGTCACTCAGTCCACTACTATCTAAAAAGTTCCAGAATTTTGTATCAAAATTATAATTATTATTAATATTAATATTTATATTTAACTTGCATAACTTGGACAAGCTTTCTTTGTATGTCTATCTGCATTTTATAATAGCATTCATGTAGTCATATAACAGAGGAATAGAGCTCTGTTCCTCTTCACTTGTATTATCCACAAATTCATTTGATTTCTTACTGATGGATAACATTAACTGGTTAGCAGATCCAGCCAACTTATATTCTTTCATTACATTTTCTGGGCACTTAACTTTTCCATTTTCAAAGCAATCAGACCATAAGACTAATCTAGTCCTTTTAGTAAATCCATTTTTTAACATTGTTCTGAGCTTCCTTAACTCTGGAGGTATGTGCAATGGGAAAGCACAAACATTTCCATTTTGATATTAATGGAGATTTAAAAACATATTTCTTAACTATTTTAAGAATTGATTATTTCATATATGCAAAGTCTAAAGATTAAAATTAATTTCCTTCAAAGGTAAATGTTGTTAACCAGATGAAAGGAGTATTACATATTTCTAAATGATTATATTTAATAAATGTATAAAAATTTAGTATAATCTGCTCCTGGATCGTTTTCCATTGACTAGTGTAAGTTGAGTCTATCTAGAGTATAATAGAGTTAAAACTTCCAGCAGTAGAATAAGATTCTACATCTGGGAAGCTAATACCACCATAGTCCCATAATCTTACAATATTTTCTATAAGCAAATTTCAGCTTTTTAGGGTACCATAAAAATAAAGTTAAAATTTTTCCCAATTTTCTTTAAAAGTTTTTTTGTCAGGTATCAAAGCTATTGAGTGATATATATATATATATATATATATATATATATATATATATATATATATATATATAATATATATATATGTATACACACATCTATATAGTATTGGGTATTATAATAAGTACTAACCTATCCCAAAATGTAAAAATAAATATGTTTTTTTAATGAGAAGTAACACTTCTCAATTACATTTTCAAAATTAATAATCTTACTCACATCTTGATAGATTTTTATTCCTAAATCTTTTAGTTATTTTCCTTCCCAATCATATTTATATTTATCTTTAAACTTAATATCTAGAATTGATTAAACTCAGAAGTTTCAGTTTTATTATTATTAAATTTCAGCACTGATACTTCTTGAAACTTTTCAGCTTTATCATTTATTTCTTTGATTGAATAATTTAAATATCCTATAATTAGTAAAGCATGATCTGTAAAAAGCTGTATTTTTGATTCAAAATCTCTGTTAATTGAGAATCCATATTTTTTTTACATTGCTTCTAATACTATTAGCTGAGGGTTCAATAACTAATGCAAATAGTAGAGGGACAAGGGACATCATTGCTTTGTGCCTTTGTTTAAAGTTAATCCTTGAGAAATATAAGATCCAATTTTATCATATGCTTTGGAGTCTCTGTACAAAATGTTAATACTCCAATAAACTGTTCTGGAAATGCAAACACCTCTAAAGTCTTAAACAAGTAGTTCCAATCTACAGAATCAAAAGCTCTCTCAGTGTCTAAGATAGTTAGGGACAATTTTTTTCTTCATTTCTTTTGCTAAATCTAAGACAGTTACTACCCTTTTTATATTATCATATGTTAATCTATTGACTTTAATCCTGTTTGATCTTTAATAATTAATTTATCTACTATATATCTTAATCTTGTAGTGTAAATGGGAGTAAATATTTCATAGTTTACATTTAATAATGAAATAGGTTTATATGAGAAAACTAACGTATTATCCTTTCCTTGTTTAAGTATAGGTGAGATTACAAAACAGTTCCACGAGGAAGGAATTATTTTGTCAGTCTGAATTATCCTGAAAATGTCACTCAGTAATATTAGAATATTTAACCAAAGCAGGCCATATAATTCCAATTAAACTATCTTACCCTGGAGTTATACCATTTTTGTTTTGTTTAAAGCTTATTTAACTTCTATCAATGTAGTAGGTTTATTCAACAGATATATTTTTGGTCATTAAGCTTATTAGTAACATTTTTCTTTGAATAATTGTCAATTTTGTAATTATCAGGATTATCATTTTTATCTTTGTTAAGATCCTTGTGGATTCTTTTTAAATATTAAGCATTTCCTCTATGTCTGAAGTAAGCTTATTAGTATGAGGATTTCAGATATCATTGATGTGTGCCTTTTGCTTAACATCTTCTATTAGCTAATCTATGTAGATTTTTAAGTCACTGCATAACTATGCAATTTTATTTTTTTAAAGCTATCTCCACTTTATGTGTTAAAGCTGATACTTTGTCATTAATTTTTAATGTCTTCAGTATTATCTAATTTATTTGTTTGTTGTTCAGACCTTGCTTTGTGTATTTCATCTTGTATTTCTAACAACTCTATATTCACCTCTTTCATTTTATTACTAGTCCATCTTCCCATTCTATCTTTAATATGCATTTTAAGGTGTCCCATAGTATGACTTTACTAACCTGACCATTATCAGTCAAAGCTAAAAAATTTTTCAATTTGTTCCTTAAGGTAACTGTTAAAGTCTTTTAATGTCATCATATATACTGGGATTCTATAAATAATTTGAAGTTTCCTTACATCCATTACTATATTAATACTTAGTTTATTATGATGAGATAAAAGACAAGGAATAGTTTTAAAATAATTAACTTTATTAAATAAATCTATAGAAGTATAAATCCTATCAATTTTAGTGCACGTCCAATGCACATAAGCATAATGAGTGAAGAAAAATCATTTTATCTTCTGCTCTTACTAGTAAAGCAACTAAATTATTAATAATAATCCATCTATTTAGTGCTTTAGCTGATGCCCATATTTTAGCTTTCTTCTGTTTACTTGTATCTTTTTGACTAGATATGCAGTTAAAATCCCCTGCTAAAATGAAACTACCCTTCCAATGACTTTGTAGTAAGTTTAACTAATCTTTAGCTACTCTTGCACCTATTCTAGGGATCCAGTAAATTAGGTAGTATATAGAGTTTGCCATTATGTTTAATTGATACAAATGTATACACTCCTTTGGGATCATTAATAGATTCTGTGATCTTACTTTCTCCAAAGTATAGCACATCCTCTCCCCTTTTTGTTAAAAGAAGCAGATGATAACATTTCATAACCTATGTTATTTAAATGTTGTATGTCTTAATCAAGTGAGTCTCTTGCAAAAATATAATGTCTCCTCTATTTAAGTTTAGATATCTTGTTAATTATTTCCTTTTGTTGCCATTATTTAAAATAATGGAGAAGGTAATACTGGAAAAGTTATTGTCAGAACTGGATAGGTTAGGACTTGAAACCATATATCAGCATGCATATGTTGAAAATAGATCTATTACTACCTGTAACATGATGTTCTATAACAATATAATAACAGCTATGAATGAAACATTGTGCTATGGTGTGATTTATATAGATTTAACTTCAGCATTTGACAGGGTTATGCACAAAACACTGATCAATAAATTAGTACCACTAGGTATTGATGCACTGTTGATAAGATGGATAGCTGCATGGCTTACAAATAGGACATGGCAAGTATCACACACCAACTGGACAGGTGAAATCCTTGGTTACAGTCAAGGTGTCCCACAGGGCTCTGTACTAGGCCCTTACTTGTTTAGATTGTATCTTTCAGACCTTACTTTTTCATCTGAGGTATTCTACAGTTTATATGCTGATGACCTGAAATTGGGTAAACTGATTACAAGTGTTACAGATAAGGCATGTCTGCAAAATAATTTGACTAAATTGACCATTTGGGCACAG
Source organism: Protopterus annectens (assembly GCF_019279795.1). Lineage (NCBI taxonomy): Eukaryota > Metazoa > Chordata > Ceratodontiformes > Protopteridae > Protopterus > Protopterus annectens. The sequence continues at coordinate 759,395,901 of NC_056745.1, forward strand.
GAGAATAATATGTTGATAAATACATCAAAAACTAAGCATATGAGATTTGGGAGACATAAACTGAAAGGTGAATATTTAATACAGCACACAGTGAATGAAACTGTAGACTCATTTAAGGACCTGGATATATGGGTAGATTCAGCTATGAGCTTTTCTAATCATATCAACCAATTGGCTAATGATAGTTATAGAACTATAGGTTGTATAAAAAGCTTTATAAAGTCTAGGAAATCAAACATAATGAAATCATTGTTTGTTAGTTACATTAGACCCAAACTTGAGTATGGAATAACAATATGGAAACCCTATAGGAAAACAAACATGAATAAACTGGAAATAGTACAGCAGAAATATACTAAGGGCATCCATGGATGTGAAAATCTAAGTTATTATGAAAGACTAAAATATCTGAATGTGTACAGTGTCTCTTACAGATATTGAAGAGGAGATCTTATTCAGGTATATAAGGCATTTAGGGACAACTACCTCTGGGAATGTTTGGGGTTATCAAAAAGTAAAAAAGAATCATAAGATAACCTATGTAGAAGATTCTATAGGAATGAGAAGTGTACTAATTGGTTCTCTGACAGAGTAGCTGATGCTTGCAACAGACTACCAAATTACATTAAAGCAAGTACTAGTTTAGATATTTTTAAGAACAGCCTGGACATTTCTTATGGGAACAAGTGTTTTGGCATATTGGCAAGCTAGAAGGGCTTTAATGTCCGTGCTTGAAACATTTGTATGTATGTATGTATGTGTTATTTAATCAATTTACATTAATAGATAATAGATTAACACTATCCGTACTTTGTATTTAAAAAGATTTCTTTTAAAAGGTAATATGATGCATTTATCCACCATATTAATTTAATTATATATAAGACTCTAATGCATTAATCCAACACCGTCTTAACATTCCACATTTTTTGAATTCTTCCTTTCTACAAACTTAACTACTAAAACTCATAAATAACAAAAACAAAGACAAGTTTAAAACCATAACTGCATATATTGCTAATAAAGCACAACCTACCATGGATATTAAAGTTCCTAGTTTGCCCATTGAATTGACAAACTACTATATTATTGCTCTACCTACTAACACCTAAAAATTCATCAAAAAAACTAGCCAAAAGTACTGTGACTTACAAACAATTAATATAATATTATATATAGGTAAAAAATAATAAGAGACTATTTATTTAATTATATATTTTGCCATTTAAAACTATTTCCCATTACTACATAAAAGTTTAATAATCCTGTTCTATTAATCACAAATATTAAATAATCTAACAATGTTGTTGTGTCTTTCGGCTTTTCCCGGTTAGGGGTCGCCACAGCGGAACTCCGGTCCGCTAATGATTGGCAGTAGATTTTTACATGCTGAGTTGCTGGCCCTGATGCACAACCTTCAACGGAGGTATGCCCATTTATGCATGTCTCCACACAGAAGACGCTCTAGCTGAGAATCGAACAGGACAACGTCTTACTGTGAGACGACAACGCTGACACAGCACCACCACTGCAGATATTAAATTAAATAATTTAACAATAGTGTATTATATACCTATTTATATAATAGTAGTATAAATTACCCATTAAATACTCCTAAATTATTTGCTTATTCAACATTATTATAGCTAGATCTCCAAATAAATAATGGGACCTGAAGAGATAAAGACATCTGTAAACTTGCATGTGACAGGTAATCTTATCATGCTAAACTATAAATAAAAGGCAAATCAATGCACGTGTGTGTGTGTGTGTGTGTGTGTGTGTGTGTGTGTGTGTGTATATATATATATATATATATATATATATATATATATATATATATATATCATGCTAAAAGACACACACATATTTTATAGATATCACAAAAGCTCTGAGTTAATTTTTAAAGTACAAGTGTATATATCACAAAATTGTGTAATACTCAACATAATAAATATCAAAATATTTAAAAATCCTTTAGCTTATTAAACTATTTCATAAAAAATATGTACATTAATGAGGTTAAAGAGAATGTATTGCTATTTCTATGTAGTAAAAAATATTTGCAGTCTGTATTGTATTCAAAATTGCAGTGTTCAATTTAAATCCCATTCTCCCTTCCCAGATTCAAACATATTGAAAAATCTATTTACTTTCTATCAAAATGGATGCACTGATTCAGCAATAAAAGTCAATTTTCAGTTCTGACTTATCAAATGAGTTATTTCAGGTAGTCTTAGTGAATCTGATAACATACATGTACAAAGCTTTAAAGTTCATGTGACCAAGCTTCAAATTTCAGCTTTCAGATTATTTTCAAATATTTTCTATGATTTTCTGTGTGAATTATATGAGATCTTATACATTCACATTTCTGACATTTGCAGGCATATGTGATAGACATCTTTCATAAAAGCAGTTTGTTATTTAAATATATTTTTCTGTCTTGTTTTCTCATTAGTATTCTATCTTAATCTATATATCATGTATTTCAAAAATTTGCCATCGAAGAGCTATGTAATCATTAGGTTTCTATTAAAAGATTATAGTATGTGTAATATTTATTAACTTACTGACATTGCTATTTTATTAATATTACATATTAAATATTTCATTCCTTGTGCGTTTGCATCTTATTCATAAGATGTTTATTCTTCTTATTAATTCTAGTACTACAAGTGATCTTGACTATATATAAAGAATCCCTACTTGTTTAATTTGAATGTTTGTTTTTAGCCATTGTAAACTGCTACTCCAATCTAATCTTCACATACTGACATCATAATTTGACTGCAGCATGTGAAAATGACAAATCACAGCACTCAGCAGCTACTAATTTCCTCTGTAAGTTTTTCATTCTTCTTAGTTATTTTATGCTGTTCTAATCAGTAACAAGCATCTAACTATACTTCTTTCAATTAATATGTACAGTTAATATGTATAGTTTATATATAAATGTTTATTGTTTACATTTTTTTAGTGTGCTATGTATTGATTTAATCACTAGATGGCACTGTTTATTTTTGTATAATGGTTTTGAATGGGGAAGTGTATTGCCCGATGAAGTTCAGTGTTTGTTTTTCTGAATGAAAGCAATTACTACTTATTAAATTTCTTCTTTTGACTTGGCCAGTGAGCATCATTTGCTTTTATACTTTGTTTTCATAGAAATTTGCATTTTTGTTTAGTTATGTATAGTTAGAGTTAATAATACTACAGCATAAGCTATTAACATGCAGAATTATGCAAATTATGTGTTACAATATCTCAGTATAAAAATTGCTGTAGTTTTTGCCTTACTAATTCTTCACTTCTAAGAAAAGAAAAAAAGGTGTTATTTTGACTAGATTTCTCACATATATACTTGAAAAAAAAAAGGAAAGAAAAGGAAAGTTCTTTTCTTTTTTCATAGACATCAGGGATGAACTCTGACTAAGGACAGCTCAAGCAGGAAGAATCCAGAATTCTGACAGAAATGGAGCATTCTTTTGTTCTGACGTTTCTCTGAGTGTTACTTGCTTCATAAATGACCTGTGAAAGGAATGTGTTACACGGGAACAAAGAAAACAAAATCACCAACATGTTAACACATAATTAGCATATTACTTAGATCTAACATTTAGTTAACCCAGCAATGGACATACTAAGCAAAGTAGAGCAAATAAAATAAAATTCATAACTCGCATAATCTTAACGTTACCGATTCCATTGCTTATAACTTAAAGACATTCTCTTACAGGAAGTATTTAACATTTAGAAACACACTTATAAATTTAGTCAAATTAAATATATTAAGTCTTTCACTGTATATATAGCAAAACAGTAAAACCAACTATTTATATTCCTTATCATGAAAGTGTGTTTGGTGGCCATGGTGGTGCAGCGGTTAGCATTGTCGCCTCACAGCAAGAGGTTCCCTGGTTTGATCCTTTGCTGGGGTGCCTTCTGTGTGGAGTCTGCATGTCCTCCCTGTGGTCACTTGGGTTTCTTCAGGGTGCTCCGGTTTCCTCCCACATCCCAAAGACATGCTGTAGGTGGATTGGACACTCTAAATTGGCCCTAGGTATGAGTGTGTGTGTGTGTGTGTGTGTGTGTGTGTGTGTGTGTGTGTGTGTGTGTGTGTGTGTGTGTGTGTGTGCCTTCTGTGAAAGGTTGGGTGCCGGGCTGGTAACTCTACACCATAAAACTCCACTGCCAGTCATGAGTGGACAGGTGATCCGCTGTGGTGACTCCGAACCGGGAAAAGCCAAAAGAAGATCATGAAAATGTCTTAGTTTAAAATATAAATAAATACTTACATATGTTTTGAAGCTTAATGTCCAGTACAAATCTTTTATTTAAAGGGCAAAAAATAAAACTCCTGCAATCAGAGAATGGAGGTCACTTGTTTTTAGGCTTTTTAGTTTTAGAAGATGTTTTCCAGGAATTCAGCTAAGTCTGTCTCTTCAGGGATTTACTGTTCCACTCCATTTCTTCTGTATTGTTAAGTATTTCATTGCTGTTAACAAAAGTGGATGCCTACTCCAGTGTGCTAAATATTTTGATTTCTTCAGAAAGTAATAATTTGAGCTTTACAGGAAACGCTAACATGGTTTTATTGTTTTTTTAATTCATTGATCAGTGATAAGATTTTCTTTTACTTGATACCTTACTGGAATAATCATTCTCAAATCTGACTACATGTTCTCCTATTTTAATAGGTGGTCTGGACCATGTCATTTTTAATATTTGAACTATTTAAAGTTAGACATGAAATTAACTATATTAGAACATGGTGGCAAGTTTTCCTTCTTTGCAGGTGTCTTTTCAATTCCAAAAGATACAATTTCAGGTAGATTTAATGTTTTAGGTAGCCAGGTAGTTAAGAAGTTTATTATATTGTCTCCCTCATACTTTTCAGTTATACCATAAACTTTAATGTTATTTCATGTCAGTCTAGTTTCTAAATCAGAGAATATTTCTACATGCCAGATATGTTGTTTAAAAAAAAATTCAACCTTTAGTTATTCTTCCCTCATGATCATATAAAGTTTCTTCCATACTGCTGATTTGTAGTTTAATAAGAATTTCTAAATGTTCCATCTTCTTTCTGGTTTCTTCTTTGAAAAATTCTAGTTTGGTATCCAGTTTGTCTATTTTAAATATTGAATCCTACATTGCAGCTATTAGTGACTATGTCCTTTTTAACACGAGTCCTTTCTTGTGTGACTCATGTCGAAGTCTCTTCTCTCTTAACCGAACAGTTGAAATTCTGACAGAAAAATTACAGCTTTTGCAGAACTTGAAGCTATAAATCTTTTCTCTGATTATTAGTGAATAACATTAGCTAATAAGTACCTCCAAATTGTAATTTTTTTGATTATATTTTTTGTCAGAGAAAAGTTTTCAGTTACAGAGCTTTCACCAGTTGCTGCTCTCAGTTAGCCATCCTGACAATGCCCCTCAACTGTGAATCTGTGGCATCAGCAGGCAGCTAATACTCAGGTCTGCAGATTATTAGTTACATGGGCATGTGTTCACATCCCTCACTACCTTGTATAAGTGTATAAAACAGAAAAAGGGACACTGGTAAAGTTCTGAAATGGCTTACTCAACAGATATGTGTGATATTTTGTTATTCTGTTTTGAAAGGTCAGTGATTTTGATCCTCTAAGTGCTGTACTTCCTTGAAGGCATGTCCAGTTTATTGATGTATGTTTTGCATATTCCATTGAGTTACTGTTAGTGCAAAGCAGCATCATAATCAGTGGTGGGGAATATTAATTTTCATTTCTCTTCCTGTGGCAAGAGCTTCAGAAAATTTGCCTTTGGCCACTTGACTCTGCTGACTGTTAACAGTGGACATTAAAGATGATGCACTGAGAGCAATGAGAGTGCTATAGACCTTTCTATAAATTTCATAATCATTTCACAGCTTCCACAGTTCACTGTAACCCTAATGTGCTGTTGCAACTGTCTGTGAGGTATGCTGTCTGTTGTAATCCAACAAATGCTGTTGTCTCCTGGGCACAGCTCAATTCACTAGTCATTTTACAATAATGTTGTCACACACCATTCAAGTATTTATTTTCTAACTAGTGTTGTACAATTTGTTGTTTAGCAGCATTAGCTAATACACATCACGTGATTGTGACTATGAAGACAGGCTTTCTAGCCCCATCTGATATACATTGAAGCAGTGCATGAATCAATTGTTGCTAGAAAATAATGACAGTACGCAGAAGTGTTGTGATTAAGTCTCCTTGGATTTGATCTTTTCGCAATGGTTCTTGTGCTCACTTTCAACCATGGCTATATTCATTTACACACATATTTGCTGATGAACGTCTTCTATATGAGCTATTTCTGGCAAGAGTTCCATCACAGTACAGGTTTAATGACATGTTCCACATCTCCTGTGTACATAACTGTTAATATAAAAAGTGTACGCCCTTGTTAAAATGCCAGGTTTTGTGATATAAAAAATGAGACCACAATAAATAATTTCAAAACTTTTACCACCTTTAATGTGATCTATAACTTGTACAATTCAATTGAAAAACAAACAAATCTGTTAGGGGAAAAATATAAAAAATAAAAAAAGTACAATAAGCTGGTTGCATAAATGTGCACACCCTTAAACTAATACTTTTTTGAAGCACCTTTTGATTCAATGACAGCATTCAGTCTTCTTGGGTAGGAGTCTATCAGTATGGCACAACTTAACTTAACAATATTTGCCCACTCTTCCTTGAAAAAGCGCTCCAAATCTGTCAGATTACGAGGGCATCTCTTGTGCACAGCCCTCTTTAGGTCATTTTAATTTTCAAAGGAGTGGAGTTGTTTGGGAAGTGAGCTGAAACTCTCACCTTGTACAGTAGGTCTTACAGATTCCTGTTCTAAATTAAAATGATTGACTTTCTAGTCATTGAAGTTATTAGTGGTATTGGTTACCCCTGAATGTCTGTGACCAGACAAAACTGAAGGCTGTGTAAGCAGAAGACTCAGGCTGTCATTAGTAGAATTCATGCCACCTCTCTGTAACATGAACTAGGGAAGTAAATATTCTGGGAAGAAATAGCCAATGAATTGTTATGGCTAGGCTTGTATAGGCCCTAGGGCTGATAGCCAAGTACCAACCTATGAACCTATGAACCTATAAATCTAGTTATGGAACTTACATGTATTATACTTGAGAACAATTTTATATTTTTTGAAGGTGAAGTTTATTGCAAGGAGAGATGTATGACTATGGGCACAGCATGTGCCCCTGTATTTGTGACTCTTGTAATGTTAAGTTGAGAAAGGAAGTATATATTCTCTTTCCACTTTTTTAAATGGTGATTTATATTTGCAATTCCTGGATGATGTATTCATCCTATGGAATGAATCATAGAACAATAAACCTGAATTTTTGGATTATTTGATGAAAACCACCAACTTTCTTAGTATTACATAGAAGTTTGATGCTATTGAGGTTAATTATTTGGAAACAACTATAACCACAATGGAGGTTTTTCATCCAATATATGTATATATATATATATATATATATATATATATATATATATATATAGGAAACCAACTTTTATTAATGCTTGCCTACATTTTAAGAGTATTCATCCTATTTTTTATTAAGAAAGGTATGATTAAGGGCCAGTTTATAAGGTTAGCACACATAGTTTCCAGTAACAAAGTTTATCACAAAGAAAAAGAAAAAATAGAAAGAATATTTTATGACAGGCGGTACCCTAGAAAATTAGTGGCGGGAATCTGTGAGGAAGTAACAAAGCAAGGAAAACTAGGTTTAAACTAGGTTTAAACCCTTTTTAGGGGTAGGCTTGATTTCAGATAACTCTGCCACCTCAGTTGTGGATTCAAAGGGGGGGGGTAGTAATTTTGAAAAAGCTTTTGTTCTACAATTTAATAAAAGTTTCCCCTGTATGAAGGATATTATTAAGAGTAATTGGAACAGTTTTAGGGTAACATCTGTATCTATAAATGTGTGGGTGAACACCACCAATTTGTTTGCAAAACTGCAATCAACTTGAAAGCTTTACTTGAAAAAAAGAAAAGTATGTGAAAACAATGGGAGAGTAAATATTAAAGGTATTCAGAAATGTGGACAGTGTAATCAGTGTGCCAGCATCCCGGCTGGAGAATATGTAAGTTTGAGAAATATTTTTAGTTGCACTCTGAAGTTGCAAACAGGACATTGTGGAAGTAATGGTTTATTATGTATAGCAATATTTTCCACATGCCCTAGTTTTTAGACAGGCAAAACAGAAGGAACTTTGAGAAAGTGAATTTACAAACATGGTTGTGATGTTAAAAAAAAGCACCAGGAATGTGTTGTTTAAATATAGTGTGAAATGTATGAATTTTTATTTGTTATTTTGGAAATTGTAGACCCTGACCCAAAAGGTGGCACTTGAGAGACTAGATTAGAGCATGAGGAGTTGTTGTGGCAGCTAAAGTTGAATTCTACTGCCCCTATGGGTCTAAATGAGCACACTTCTATTATTTTGCTAAAATATAACATGTTAAATGGTGTTTACTAATAATGTTAAATTATTTATATTTGTAACTATCTGTCTATTAACTTATTTTTAAATCACATGACTTATTTTCTAGACATTGACAGTGGTATGGTTTATTTCATTAAGTAATTGCTGTCTCTTTGCGGGACATTATTTAAATGTGATAAAGTAATTTTATTAATTAGTTCTGCTGAAGTCCATTTCTGACTGATTAAGAGCAAAAACACTAAACTTGTGTTTTCTTTTATTTGTTTTGACATTTTTTATTTTCATTTTTAATAAAAAAGCAATTATAAGTGATATTCTAGTTTTGGATTTCCTTGAAAAGGATCCACTGTGTGCACGTTTCATTGTGGTTAACTTTTTAAGTTTATAAGAGCAATATCTAAAATCTGTACCTATTTTTGATCCTTTGTCCCCTCATTATTTTAGATGCTGTCCAGATTTCTTGCTGTAAGAGGTTGAGAGCTCTGCAATGGGAAGTTGATACTTTACATACAGCAAGACAAAACATAACTAAAGTTGTTGGAGAAGATAGTTCACATGACGGTTCCATCACTCCTTAATCCTATTTTGAGTAAAACAACTTGTTATATAGTATGAGTAAAGAAAGGAAATAATTTACTACTGCCAAAACCTTATAGGACATTGGAAATTAAGTTCTCCAGTAGTTGCCTTTCACGAGGTGACCTGCAGATGATAAAAAGAAAAAAAATATGCTCAGGGTATTAGGCATATTTTAGTGGCCAGGTATAAAGAAAGGGGGAGAGTACCACAATGCTTTTTGTGCAGAATGTCAGAAAGGTGCGCACATCCCAAAACACAAAAATCTCATGATTGCAATTTCTATCATAAAGTACTCTTTGAATGTATTGCTGTGGACATTGTGGGACAATAGCAAATAGTATCGGTATATCCTAGTCATAACAGATTATGCTATGAAATTTCTGTAAGCATTGCCACTATGCAAAGCTAATGCTAGGACTATTGCTAGGGAACAGTTACTATTATTCCCCAGAGTGAGTATTCCTAAGGCGGCACTTCTTCACCATGACAATCTCTTTATTTCCAGGGCACCGCATCTGTTATGTGAGTGCTTCAAAGTCAGTCCTTTGAAAGCATTAGTCTGCCACTGACATACTAATGGATTAATGGAGACAATTTAATAAAACACTGAAATCAACGCTGAAGAAAGTTATTGAAACAGATGTTAAAAACTGGAACCAGTTGTCACCCTTTACAATTATTGCATTCAGAAAGGTGGCGCAAGCTTCACTTGGGTTTATCCAGTTGAACATCAAAGCAGCTGGCATCCAAAGGTGCTGTTTGGTATTATTAAAATATGGGAAGAGAAACAGACAGTTTTACAACTAGGATACAAAACTATGTTAGCATACAGGATAGACTGAAGTCAATAATGCCCATGGGAAGGGAGCACATGCAAGGAGACCAGGAAATGCAACAATGCGATTATAATAAGAATGTCTGATTTATAAAACTTAATTTAGATTAGGTAGTAGTACTAGAACATTCCATCAAAAACATACTTCTGGCCAAATGTCAGGGACCATGTGGGATGATAGAAGGAATAAACACAATAAACTATAAGGTGAGATGACCATGAAAAAGAAAATTAGAATAAATTTACCACACTAATGAACTGAAGCCAAGAAAGAAACAGAGAATTCTGAATAAAGCATGCAAGCTGACGTTCCTACAGAAGGGTTCAGGAAATCTCTACCTGAAGTACATCTAGAAAAATCCCTGTCAAAAGTTTAAAAGGAGGAAAGGAAAAAAATTCTGTTAAGAAATAAAACAGTGTTTTCAGAGATACCTGTGAGAATAAAGCTAATAGAACATAATAGACACCATCTTGAATGAAAGCTAGACTGTCATCTTATAGAGTGCCCCCCCTGCAAAAAAGCTTTGTGTGGTGTAAATAATGTCTTTCCTCCTTAGGCTTTTTGATATCCACGTGTTTGGACTGGGAATGAATCTATTTCATCTAATTAATTGTGGTGGGATAATAGTTTACTTTGACATGGATGCTGACCTTTGCCAGGGATAAGGATTCACATCTATATATGATGAGAGTATCTGTTAATGTGAGGGCCCTAGAGTGCTTAGTAGTGACAGTATATGACATTTGGTCATGCAGGCTTTAAACTATGCGGGCCTCCACATCAGTGCTTATAGACCTGAGTAGTTGATACCTTTCCTATTTGTTTAGATATGTTTACATCAATGTGTGCAGTATGCTGAAATATGCTGTGTTGCTTTCTATAATTATGAACACATCTTTGGTTATGTTTTGCACTAATATGCTGTGGATATTGTTAATTCCCATTACATATCTCTCAATTTGATCATTCCAGAATTAGGAACAAAGGCAAAAATAAAGAGGGAAAAATGACCAACATTAGGGGTAGGTTTGTATTATTGCTGTCATTCACTTGGACAGGTGGTACAACAAGAGGATGTACAGTAATATGCATTTTCTGAGGATTGTTAAGTCTCAGTCTCTAGTGAATGACTTTTATTTTGTGACTGCCACACTTAGCAATTTGTCAGGACATCACACATTTTAAGCGGAGCAATGAGAAAATGTGATGAAAATAAAGTTACTATTAAATGCATTCTCCATGGTTAAACAAGACTTAATTTTCCCTTCCTCATGGAAGTACTCAATAATTTCCCCAATTCTGAAACAAGGTAAGGACCCCCAACTATGTGCATCCTATAGACCCATATCATTGTTAAACATCAATTATAAAATATTCATGTCTATCCTGGCCAAAAGACTAAAGAATATATTACCCAATCTAATACACTTTGATCAAACTGGCTTTATGTTACATAGAAAAGTGCACAACAATATTATTAAGCTACTATCTCTAATAGACATTGCAAACAAAACCAAGAAACAATTAACTATTATTAGTCTGGATATTGATGAGGTGTTCAATTCCCTTAGTTGGTCATACTTACAGAAAATCTTTAAAGAATTTAACTTCAGATTTCACTAAACTGATATTAAATATTTGTAGTGATTCTAAAGCATTTGTTAAGATTGGTTCATGTCTATCATCCCCAGTAAAAATTCATAAGGGAACTAGACAAGGTTGCCCTCTATCCCCATTATTATTCACTTTATCAGTGGAACCTTTTGCTTCATTTATTAGAAATAACCCAAATATCAAAGGATTTCAAGTTAATGAGGGATACTGTCCATAAGTTCAGCTTTTTGCTGACAATATTCTACTAACATCCAATGACATAGAAGGCTCTTTACAACATATCATGAATGCCATAACTCTATTTGGAAAAATATCAGGGCTCAATTTTAATCAAAATAAAACCAAAACACTTTTAATCAATAAGAAAATAAATAGCAATTTGCAAAAATACAATACATTCAACTGGGAAAATGATAAGATAGATTATCTAGGAATAAGTATTAAGAAGAAATGGAATGAGACTATTAAATTTAACTTCACTAAACTGGTAGCAATAATCAGTGACTTGACTAAAAAGTGGAACAAAATGTTTTTCACCATGGAAGACAGACTTACATTAATAAAAATAATTATTTTGCCCAAGATTTTATTTTACATACAATCATTGATTTTAACTCCTCCTAAGAAATTCTTTAAACAAATAGATTCCCTATTACTAACTTTTCTATGGTTCCCAAAGAAACCAAGAATAGCTTATAAATGACATGTTAGAGCCTGGGACAGTAATGGGATTGACTTTCCCAACATATAATTATATTCCAAATCTGTTATTAGTAACATAATACTACACTCGATTTCATCCATATACACCTCCAGCTGGAAACAGCTACATGAAATACATATAACTTCCTCTGAGAACTCAGAAACCCAGTTTAAGGAAACCTTTGGAATTAACAAAATATTTTGGATACTCTGTGAATATTGCTTATATAATAAGAAATTTAGCCACTTCTCACACGGTATAAACCAAATATTTTATATTTTCAAAAATACAGTCGACAACAATTATAATCTAAAGAACACCTTATTCATTACATTTCCCATAGCTTATACACCAGATTGCCTAGATATCTTCAATATCAATAAGATGTGGAATCTTAAAGAGAATAATCTAAAGTTTTGGCACCAGTTTATAGACAATAAGAACATCCAACCAATGAACTTTCTCTTAGCCAGATATAATGTCTGTCAAGATAATTGGCTCTGTATTCAATCTTTAAGACAGTTTGCTGAAAATAAAGTGAGAGTGTCAATAAATCTGGAAACTGATATTATATTTAATTAGGTGTATTGTTGTTTTACTCATTGTAGCAATTTACCCTTAAAATAAGCAAGCCTTTAAATATTAAAATATAGGCAATTAGTTCTGAGCAGCCCCCTGCCTTCATATGGAGAACAGCACACATTTGTAGGTACCAGTAAAATGTATATGCCCTTAAGCTAATAAGTGAAACATCAGCTGCAAGCATTCAAAGTTAAACAATAACATTATTTACATGAAATTAATAAGTTAAAACATTTATGTTTCAAATAATAAAAAAAAAGCTTTACGGAATTTAGTCAAGGAATTAAAAAAATTTAAATTGACAGCAAAAACTGTTTAGCATATAAATTAGTAACTAAATATTTCTGGATGATGGATAAACTGTGACCTTGGTGTCACTAGCCTTTAAGTTGAAAATAGAAACTTCAGAGTTTTTGAAATCAAAATAAATGCAGCTTAACCTCTGTTTCTAGTATGCTTCAGAAGAAAGAATGCAGTAACATCCTTAATGGACTGTAACCCTATAGCTTTTTAAATTAGCAGTCAGTTCATTGTTTATATGTCCCCAAACAGAATTTTCTATTGCTCATATTGAATATTGGAGATGCCCTTCCTGTTTCTTCATTTGCATACTTAAGTGGGGGATCTCAACAAGCTGCTGTTCAAATAAAGCATAGTCATCATCGTCATCATCATGTGACCTAACCACAATCTTAAAGCAGTAGACTTTCCATGTGCTTCATGCAGTATCCTTTCTATGTGCTCCCTTCCTGTTGGCATTACCAACTTCAGTCTATCCTATATGCTAACATAGTTTTGATGCAAGTTTTTTTTGTTTTCCTTTTCAACATGGGAGTCAAATTGGTCTTGTGGCATATAGCTATATATGATTTGGGGGCATAATATACTGAAAGTGGCTGTGTGCCATGGAATGTATAACAGTACATGAAGGCACAGCCTACACTTCTCTACACATCCTAATTGTTAATGATCTGTTTCCTGTAGACCAGACTTTGGTTCCCTCAGTTTGCATTTGCCTTATGCATAACTCAGAGCAATTCACTTATCTAGACAGTGCTCCTTTGTTGCTCCTGAAGAGGGACACCTGTATCCATTGAGCTCACCTAGTTAAAACATAAATAAAATAAAAATAGAAAAAAAAAAGAAAAAATGTGTAATTCACTTTTCTAGTGGTAAATGCAGTTATGTTCTATTTCCACATTTCACATTTTCTTTCACATATACATTAAAATGAAAAGGCAGATACAATGGTGCTTTTCATAATGTTATATTAAATAATTATTTTCAAACATTTTTACATTTGATGCAACTCTTCTTCTGCTACTGTTATTTTTTGTGCATTTTCCATTAACCCCCTTTTCTAGTATGCAGACTCTTTTTCTCTGCTCTTGAGGTTTAAGAGCCTCACTAGCAATCTAGCTTAAGTTTTTTTAAGCTGAGGCCTGAGAGCTGAGCCTACTTTAACTCTGTCATTGTAATACTCCACTATTATCCTTGTAACAGAAGTCCAGCAACTGTGTCTCAGATTTAGAGATTTGTATTTAGTTACATCAACCATGTTTTTGTAAACGTGGCTCTAGTTTAGACTTTTCACTAACAACTAGTACTTTTTCTAAAGTAGCTACATTATCAGCCTGTATTTTATGTGTGGACTCTGAATCGGTTTCACACCTGCTACCTTTCCCGTTTAATTATCTCTGTGCTTGGCTGTATTTAACCACATGCACAGGCAATGAGTTGTCAAATTCATTACTTATTATAACATCTGCTGGGATATTTAGAAATGCCGTCACCTGCTTGTCTCACCTGAAAAGTTGTCTGTTACATCGCCCTAACCACAATCTGCTGCCTGGGAAGGTAAAGCTTCTCTGCAGCAAGTTTAAGCTTACAAGAGCTACATCTGTTGTCATATCCTAATTAGCAATTGTTTCTTTAGCCTGTTCCAGGATAGGGTACAGGTCCTTGTGATAATCTGGAACAGTTAAAGGTTTGAGAAAGTCTACCACTACTGTACCCATACATTTTCAGCTCCCTCACATTTTTGTTCACAACTTGTTGTGGACATTGTGGTTCCCATTGTATATTCCAGAACTGTAAATGCAATCCTCAGAAGAGTGAGATTTAACATGCACTTAAAGGAAATATTCACTATCTCTGAAATTGCTGTATCTCAGAATATTCATCATATTCTACAGCATAGCATTCTCAGAGGTACTATATTTAAATAATGGGTATGTTGAGTGTGGGTTCCCCCACATCACGGGTACAGGTCGACCAGCTTCTCTGAAAAAGTGCATTTTTAGATAGAATTGTGACTTTTGCACTTTCCCATTATATTTTGAGGATCATGTTTTTTCAAGAATTGCAGACTCGCATTTCATCTTTAAGTGACTGTCAATATGCAATTGTTAGGTTAAAAACATAAAAAATACATATAACTAAATGAGTAAACACATCAAGCACAACAAAGTGAACAGAAACAAGTAAATAAATAAAAATATCAAAGACAAAGTAAAACAGATATTTGCCAAACTTAAATTGTAAAGATATCAAGGTATACTAAGCACAAAAGCAGAACAGTATCAAGTAAGATAAAGCCAACTAGATTGAAGGTGTTAACCAAAGGCTAAATATGTTTTTTGTTAAACCCAGCCAAGGTAGCAGAGTCTCATAACCAGCCAGGAAGAAGATTCCACATGTAAGCATCTTACTCTGAATGCTAAAGGATTATAAATATTGGTGGAACTACTAAGAGATCTTGAAACCAGATCACAGAGGTCTGGTAGGCATATACTGTTATAGAAAGTCTTGAAGATGATGCAGACCCAGGCCATGAGGGGCTAAATAAACCATAAGAACCTTGTAAATTATTCACTGCTTGACTGGTAACAAACTCAGACTCTGAAAGATTGGTGAATTATGATGGCATTTAGAAACTCCAGCCAGTATCAGGGGTGTAGAGTTTTGCACTAGTTGTAAACAGGCAATTTCTAAATCTCTCAGTCCTATATACAAGGCAGTACACTTGTCAAGATGGGAAGAGACAAGCATGTGTGCTGATACTGTAGTGGAAAGATCATTAGACGGAATTAAATATTTAATCAGGGTGATGTACTACAAATGTAAACATAATGACTTGACAGCATTTGAGATCTGATTCGTAAGTGCAAGTCTGCCATCAATAATCATTTCTAGGTCATGCACTTTAGATAGAAACGACAGCTTTTCACTACAGAAAAATATCTGAGGCCAATAACAGAGACAGACGAATCTCAGCTTAAGCCAGTTATTGATTATCCAGTCACGGATAAATTCCAGGTTCTGAAAAAAAAATAAGATTAAAGGCAGAGCCAGATGCCTCTGAAAATGAGAGGTAAATGTATATGTCATTAGCACAGCACTGATAATGCAGACATCTCAAACAAATGAGACTCTCTAATAGCAACAGATAAATGGTGAAAAGGAATGGACCAGGAATATAACCTTGTGGAACCCCACAACTGAGGCAGTGGGAGAAGGTTAATTAACCCTTGGTACTACTGCTTGGGTGCATCTAAGGAGGAAGGGCACAGACCTCTGAAGAATAACAGCAACATATATACCACAGTAATTTTCTTAATAGTCTAATAAGATGGCATATTCCACCAAATCAAAGGCTGATAAAAGAGTGAGAAGGAACAAAACAGAATAATGGTAAGGATATTTTGCGATTTGAATATTTTTAATGACTCTAGTAAGAGTCATTGTAGTGCTGAGTCTTGCCATAAATCTGCACTGGAAAGGGTGACTGATGCTACATTCACTCAAATATGATTCTAGCTGAAGGTACATCATTTTCTCAAGAATCTTATCAACAATGGGAAGGTTTGATATTGGACAGTAACTGTCTAGACTGCCAGAATGTAAACCAGCATTTTTAAGAATGGGAAGAAAGTAAAGCTTCCTTTATTTGTGACAAAAAAATTCTCAAGTGAGGTGGTAACAATCTGCAAGGGAACAAGGACCAATGATCTCTAAGGATACTACAACAAACTAGTTAGACATGGTTCCAATGGACAAGTGATGGCACATATGCTGGAAATCAGAGTGATAAGGTCATCATAGCCAGGAATGACAAACATATTGTATTCATGTTGTATGACCAACTCCTGGTGGCCTGTAACAAAGCATTTGTTATTATTAGATGGCAATGAAGA
Organism: Protopterus annectens; assembly: GCF_019279795.1. Classification (NCBI taxonomy): domain Eukaryota; kingdom Metazoa; phylum Chordata; order Ceratodontiformes; family Protopteridae; genus Protopterus; species Protopterus annectens. The sequence continues at coordinate 759,412,918 of NC_056745.1, forward strand.
TTTGATGAAGCAATTTTGGTGCCAAAAAATTGTGCAGCCAATTCACATTTATTAGAAGATATGGCTCTTTGAGGAGCTAGACATTAGGTTACAACTTGAAACAAGGCAGCTGGACAATTTGCTGCATCAGAGACCACTCTAAAAAGCACTGAAGAGTCTTGAAATTCCAATATTAGTTGTTCTTACTACGGGCAATATATAATTATTGACATGGGATGGGTAAGGCCAGTCTAACACTAAATAGGATAGGTTAATTCAAGGGGAAACTGACTTGGTTTAATATGGCCCACAAGAGCAGTTAGCATAGTACTTACTTGTGAATCACATAGAAAAAAGAGTGATAGGAGGTGAATCTTGAGTAATATCCACAACAATAATCCAGTAAAAAGGAAGCAGTAGAAAGTCAGGACTCATGGACACTATTTTATTAATAATCTACTGACAAGCTTTTACAGACTGCTTCTTCAGGTTTTTACAGTTAGTAAAACACTCATACCTATAAATTTCCTTCATATCACATGACTTCAATAAAACAATTTACACAATTACTCAATTAAAACAACTGCTTCCTAAAATGTCTGACTTTCTAAACTGGTTTTATTCTCACTTGCCCATTTAACCTTTAGATTTCATTGGCTCTAAATATAGTAATCCACTTATATTTCCTGTTTTCAGTCTCAGTTCTAATATCACCCACTCTTACACAAGCAATACAGTAAATTTAAAGAAATGCCCCACATTATTTTCTTTTACGTTCCTATTTAAACTATATTTATTAATATACCTTCTAACATCTTAACGGTGATCACTAATTCTTTCCTTTAGTTTCCTGTCAGTTTAGTTATTAATAGGGACATTTTTCACATGTAGCAACATATCTATATTTCTTGTGTCACAATCAGCATATGGGTGACATTATGACAAAATTATTTGCTCTATTAATATATGTGCAAAAGCTACATTTATAACATGGAAATGTACCAGCCCTATTACTACTGACACTGTCTTTAAATTTCATCTCTTCCTTGTAACACAGTTTTAAATTTAATGTTCTCTTACAAATGAATCTTGATCTGTCCATATTATCTATATGTTAATTGGTGGAGTAATTCTAATCAATTTAGGCTTTAGTGTTATACAGGAATGGGTTCTGAAAGGGGTATTTGCTGCAAATGTATCAGCTTTGTTAGAGCACTGCTCATGTTGTGATTTTTGTGATGCTTGCAGGTTAGTAAGGATGGGAGCGCCATAAAGAAGTGTGAGGATGAGATAAGTAGTGGCAAGTGTAATTTTACTTACATTAGTGGGGAAAAAGTTTTTGGCTCTAGAAAGCACCTCTAGTTTTTTTATGAGTTTTTCTTACGCAGTTTTGTATATGTAGGTCAACTTTAAGATTATCATCCACTATCATCCCTAATAATTTGCTATGACAAGTGACTTCAAGTCGTTGTATTATCAAGAGAGAGGACTTTAATTTTTTTTTCATGAGAGAGGGATTTGGGGAAAAAAGTAGTAGTTTAATCTTTTTAGGGTTGAGCATACATTATGAGTTACAAAGCCATGTTTCAGATGCTGTTAAAGCTTCTTGAGTAATTCTTTTGGAGGTGTGCCACATTCTCAGATGTGCAAATGAGTGTGGAGTCATCTGCTTACTGTATTAGGGAGGCCTGTTGTGTATATGTGTGGAAGGTGTTGGTGAGAATGTTAAAGAGGATGGGACCAAGGATAGAGCCTTATGGTACACCAGTGGTGACTGGGAGGTATGGAGAGACTGTGAAGTGTTATTTTTACTGATATCCATTGGATAGGTAACTTTTGAACCATAGAAGGATGGGCTGAGAGAGACCTAACGAAGATATTTGAAGTAGAAGTTTGCTGTGACAAACTGTGTTGAAGGCTTTAGACAAGTCTAGAAATAAGGAGGAGGAGGAGACTAGCTTGCTGTTATCTGTAGCTTTATTGACAATATCTATATATGCTAGAAGTGCAGTGTTAGTACAATGGGAAAGATGGAAGCCATGTTGTGTGGGGTATAGGAGTTCTTCCTGCAGGAGATAGTTTAGCAATTGTTTTTTAATACATTTTTCTAGTATTTGGGGGGGGGGGTAAGATTGCTATAGGGCTAAAGTTAGTAATGTCTTGTTGAATATCCTCGTTTGTGGAGAGGGATAATGTCTGACTTTTTCCACAGAGAGGGAATGTGGTATTCCTGGATTGACCTATTTATAAGGATTGATATAGGATAAGCAATGTTGTTAGCTACTATTTTCAGGTGTTCGCTTGGAAGATCATCAGCTGAAGTAGAGCATAATTTGAGTTTGTTTATAGGTTCATAGATGTATAGTAGGCTAACAACCACTAGGGCCCTTAAAAGACAAGCCATGCTCCTGTACAGCAGAGACATAAGAGCCAGATCAGGGGTAAATTTGTGATTACCCATCCACTGGTCCAAGTTGCAATTAAACAGGGATAGGGAGGAACTCTGCTTCACATGGATGGGGAGCCTGTTCCAGAGAATGGAAATTCTCTGGAAACATATCTGTCTCTCCAACATGTCCTATTTATGTTGCAAGCAAAATTTAAGTCTTATAATCTAGTAGTTCTGATACTGTTTGTTTTGTGGATGTGCAAAAGATTCATCAGAACAGGGACCAGGGATGCCCTTTATGCCAGACAAAGATCACCTCTCAGAAGTCTGTATGATACCAAGTAAAGAGACAGAGCTTTGAGGCAATCAGTGGAGAACATTGTGTTTATGCATCTATATTACATAATCGAACTTTTAAAAGTTCGAACGTCATATGGTTGACACCATATGATTGAACTTTTAAAAGTTCGAAAATGTAATTAAAAAAAACAAAGAAAAACCTACCTGGAGCGGTTTAAGCAGGGGGGCAAGTCCCCCTGCACCCCCACATGCCACTCTTTAAATAGACCAACTCCGAGATCACACTACAGTGCAGAAAAGGGAAATCATCCCATTCTGCACTGTATGGAGATCTCTGTTGAAACGTTCAAACTTTTAAAAATTCGATCATATGGTGTCGAGCATATGATGCTCGAACTTTTAAAAGTTTGATAATGTGTTATAGACCTGTGTTTACTCCCCATATTAGTTTTGTAAGGAAGGTTTTGGATGTTCCAGTTCCTGCATGTGTCTGGTCAGGTACATACTGAAGGAGGCATTATACTCTATGATGGGCCTGATGAGGGTCGAGTACAGTGGTATGATGACCTCTCTGGACCTAGATGCCATGCCCTTGCTTATAAGTTGTGCAACACAGACATATTTCTTACTATCTTAGACAAATGCTGATGGAAGGCTGAGTTACTATCTACATGAGTTCCTAAATCCCTGACTAGTGAATCAACTTTTAAGGGTGTTTTATTTATAACATATTTACTTGGGTGGCAGACTTCCCAAAAAGTACTATGATGCATTTCTTGGTACTGAGTTTTAAACAATTGCTTTGGCACCAAGTGTTTGTCTGTATTAAACCTTCTTGAAGGGTTTTCTTATCTTGGGAGGATTCAGTGACTGCTCCCATTGTGCAATCATCTGCTAACTTTGTTAACTGGAGGCCATTGACAATGGGGTTTGATGTCTGAGAAGTAGATCCTAAGGAGGACTGGGCAGAGCACAGAGCCTTGGGAGACTCCACTGGCGACCTGTCTCTTTGTGGAGATGGCCTCACTGATTCTAATCTCCTGGGTCCAATTAATGAGACAACTAGCTATTCAGCATGTTATAATGGGGTTTATACCTAGTTCTATAAGGTTGTTGATAATGCCTGAGTGGAGTATTGTATCAAATGCCTTAGCCAGATCTAGGTAGGCAACATACCCCTCATCCATTGCCTTAGTGGCCTTTTCAAATAAGTCCACCAGATTCAGTAAACATGACCTTCTTGTAACAAAGCCAGACTAGGATGGATCCCGTGTCTGGAGGTGTCCTATACCCTTGTTGATAATTTCCATGATAATTCTTTCCGTGGCTTTGCAAATAATTATGAAAGGAGATGACCACTGCAGTCCTCCATTCATGTGGCACAAAGTCTATTTTAAGACTATAGTTAAATAATGGCTCCAGGGTCCTGATAAGTCATATTTTAGACTATTCAGAAGATATCCTGGGATTATATTGGGGTCCATTGAGGCCGCATTCTTGGCTTTTAGTGAGTGCAGCCAGTGCAAGCTCCTTAATTATAGTTGGAGGGATTATGTTTGAGGATATTTTTAGGAGGATGGTTGGGGGTGAGAGGCGGGTAAAGTTGGAACTGAATTTGTCTGCTAACAGATTCACCATATTGTCAGGCTGGGTAAATATGGAACTTTTAACCACCAGTTCAGCACATTGCTGTGTGCTGCCCTTGAGGTTTCTGACATAGCTGTAGAAGGCCTTATAATTATCGTTTGGGTCTATTTTAGAACATTGAAAGTTTAATGGTTTGAATCACTAAAGGTTGACCGTTAATGATTGAATCATTAAAATTTTGAATGTTCAGAAAAAATAAATAAAAAAATGAAAAAGAAAATCTAAAGGGTGTAGGCAGGAGGGCAAGCCCCCCTGCACCCCCCACACCCCCGCTACTTAAATTTACCAACTCCAAGACTGCACTCCTTTGAAGTAAATGGAAATCTCCCCTTACGTAGATTTCCATTTACCCGTTGCGATGTTCTGCACTTTTGCTATTCTCATGTCGACAATGTCAGAGTCGACATTGTTGGCTTTCAAGAATACAATAGGTAACCTTATCTTTCACCTGGGAGGATATATTAACCTCCAATTTGACTTTATTTGACCTAATTACCCTCTTAGTTGCCTATTTACTTTGATGATATTGTTTTTATCTTTGTGGGACTTACCCTTCCTAATTTTAGCCATCATTTTTCCCTTTATTGTATACCCTTTTTAATTTGGGATGCCACCAGGGTGGTTTGTTTCTGGGGCTAGTTCTAGGATTACTTCTGTTAGGTACAACAGCCTCTCTGCAGCTACTGACATGGCTGTACAGAGTTTCTGATAGCAATACAGCATAGGTTGGTGTGTTCTTGGGGTTTGGAGGGGCATTGAATTTTGACAAACCATAACTTAATAACAGGTCATTTGCCTTGGAATAGTTTCTAATTGTTATTGGTTTTAATGGGATTACAGAGTTGATTTTGATTTAGAAGGAGACAGCTTTTTGGTTGGGCCTTTCCAGAAGGGATGAGACATGGGTGGGGGTGCAGCTTTCTCCTGTATTTTTGAGCACAAGGTCCAGCATATTGGAGTCTCTAGTGAGCATATTCACTATTTGGTCAAGGGTGTTTGTATTTACGAAGTCCAGGAATCTCTATGCCTGTAGATTTGAGGCTGTGTAGGATTCCCAATCTATAGAGGGGTAATTAAAGTCTCTCAAGAGTATGGTGTTAGGCTGGATGGTACATGTCCCCAGTAGGTCCAAGTATGCATTGTGAGCTTTTGTGGACATAGAGGGTGACCTATGTGGTATGGGATTTTGTGTCTGGTGATCTGCATATAGAAAATACTCCCTAGAGGTATATTTGTTACTGATGTATATTGAGACACCTCCACCTTTAGCCCTTGTTTGTACAGCTACTGGTCTAAAAGTGTGAAGGCACTGAAACCTTGCAGTACTGGAGTACTCTCTGCTGCTTTAAGCCATGTCTCAGTAACTGTACAAATATCTGTACTCTTAAGTGTGAGGAGGCATTGTGGGGAGTATAGCTTTTTATTTAGGCTCCTGGAAATGAGCAGTAACATCATAAGGTTCTGTTGAGTTGATTTTGCAATGTTGGTAGGTTTGTCATTTTGGCATTGTCTAGAAAAGACACTATGGTGTTGGATAAAGTTTTAGCCAGTATTTGAAAGCCTAGAGGGGAAAGGTTCAGACCATCCTTGGCAAAACAACGTGGTCTGTTCAAGCTGAAGAATGACATCAGAAAGACAGAGATGTTGAAATCAATTATTATTTGCTATATTATGGCATCATCTTTAGTGATGGTAATATGCTGCTCAATGCAAGGCTCATACCAGCCTGAAACACATAGCCTGAAAGTGCCATAATGTCTCTCTTCATATAGTCCAAAGCAGTATGTCTCAGGTCATTTACATCTATATGGATTATGATAGATTCATAATGGTGGCCTATTGACTTGAGTTCATGCGTGACTTAGTGGATCCTGGCTCCAGATAGACAGATAACAGTTTTCTTCTCCTTGTTCAGCCTGGGTAGAGGGGCATCAGTATATCTTACAATGGAGTCCCCTATGATGAGAGTCCTGGGAAGTGTGTTTGCTTGCCTTAGGGGCTTAGTGTTTGGGGCTCCACTGAGAGTGACAGTATGCATGGTGTTAGGTGTTGTTTTTTCTGAGTGCCTTTGGGCTTGCTGAGCCATAGCTTTGACAGCGGGTGGTCTAGGTGATCTTTATTGTTTATGAAGATTGCTTTTAAGTGCCTCAGCATATATTAATCTATGTGTGAGTTGTATGTTACATGAGGTAGATATTGTGTGTATTGTTTCAACAACCTGATGTGGACTTGTATGCAAGTGTTTAGCCTCCAGTGTCATTGTGCAAGTACACTCTCACTTACTGTATTTGATTCTTTAAGGATTTAAGGATGAAGTAGTCATCAGTAAATGTGAGACAATTGTTACATTATCTCAAGATGCCCATATTAACCAAGCTGGCTACAGAGAAGTTAGGAAACTGCATATCTGTACTGTCCAGGCCTTTCATTTATGAGCTACAAAGGGGTGGTCTCTTGGGGTTAGAAGGCTATTAAGGGTGCTTTTTTTGTTCAGACCAATACGGATGCTTTCTTACGGCAGGTTATGCTAAACAGTACAAAAATCTACTAACTTTAATGTTTACACAATACCGAATTCTACTAAATCTGTCGATATTGTCACTTGACACCCAACTAGCTGCTCTAAGCTTGTTGGCACAAGGTATTTGCACTATATTGCTGCTTCACAGGTTACAGTTTTATGGATTGTTCTACAGAGAAAATTTGCTTTCTAGGTGTTTGCTACTGTAGAGGGCACTGCTAACACACGCAAACATGTAAAATTTATAGCAGCACAGAAAAAACAGAAAACTAAATAATGAGCCCTCTGGCCAATAAAATGACTACAGTATAAGGTTTTTGTTTATTTCCCTACTCAGACATACCACACAAACAACTCCTGCCACAAAATGAATAAATCCAGTCCCCCTGATCGAAAAACACAGTAGAAGTGACCCACAAATTTAATGTTAACACAAACCACTTAAATAACTAGCTGGAAATCCTTTGCTGAAGGCAATTTCAAGACAGTCTTATAGCAAGATGAAGAGCATTATTTACAAAACATTTCTGTGAAATGCACACATAAAAGTAGAAAAGAAAGGTGATCACTCAGAATACCTTTAGTGTGATTTAGCAATCAAAGGTACTTAGCTTTGCTTGGATGACAGTACAAAAGTAAAACATTTCTGGAATGCAGACTAGGACTGCAAGCTTTGCTGAGTCCAGAAAAATGAGCAGGAGACAGTATGTAGTAAAGGAGGTTTACTGAATAATAATACTGGTTTGCTGGGCAGGTACTAAGTATCATGGGTCTATGGAAAACAGTGGGTGGGAAGAGTACATCAATAGCTTATACAGCAGCCAATAGCAATAGATGAGGGGAGGGAAGGAGAGAATTTGGAAATCAGATAATCATAAGGGGTGGAGAGCAGAGTCACAGCCTTATAAAACAACAACAGCAAAATGGTGGGAGAGTTGGTACATTTTCAAGAAACAAGCAGACTACCTACAGAGGATAGCAATCAAACAAAGGCAATATTGGAACTCTTTGAGAAACTTCAGCATAATATGTTAGTGGGAGATGGGGCAGACACACAATGCAAGGAGGTAAATGATAAGCAAATATAAAAGCACTGAAACACAAACTGCAGCAGAGATAATTCTCTCACTACTGAACTTCTACTATAGTTTAAGGCACTGGACTATGCAGAAATGTATCAGTAACACTGTTTATGGAAAAAATGCAGTGATAAATGATTAAGGCATACATCTGGTAGGAGTACCCAGTTCTGCCACAACTGTGAATTAAACTGCACGACCTTGGCCCAGAATGGTTTAAAATCCACACAGATAGCTTTTACAAGTAACTCTACTTGTGGAAATAGACATGTAGAATAATGCAAAAACACAATCTTCCCACAACTGCTAATTAAAATACAAAACTAACGTCTCAGAACAAACTAAACAATGCAATCCAATGAAAAGAACAGAAAAGTACAAAGTATTTTCACCACACAAGTCAATATAAATGCTCTTAAATGTTTAAGCAGAATTGAAATAATTAAATTAATTCTCTTTCCTTTTTGATGAAAAGCTAGTTAATCACAGCTCCACACTGGGTGGGATAGTTCTTTGCTGGAAATAGGCTAGCTAGAGAGGCATCCAATCAAATAAAGACAATACTGGAACTCTTTCAGAAACTTTAGCTTAATGTGTTGGAGGGTGATGGGACAGACACAGAATATAAGCAGGTAAATGTTAAGTAGAATATAAAAGCGCTGAAGTACAAACTAGAGAACAGACAGTTCTTTATGACAGTTTAAGGCACCAGATTATACAGAAATTTACCAGTAACACTGCTTATGGGAAAAATGCAGTAATAAATGATTAAGGCACAAATCTGGTAGCAGCACTCAGTTCTGCCACAACTGTGAATTAAAGACTTTCACCCAGCAGGATTTAAAATACAAACAGATAGCTTTTACAAGTAATTCTACTTGTGGAAATAAAGTTCAGAATAATGCCGAAACACAATCTTCTAACTGTTAATTAAAATACAAGACTGAGATGCTAGAACAAACAAAAAATGCAATTAGATGGAACAGAGCAGAAGAGTGAAAAGTAGTATGATCACACAACATACCTCTCAAGTGTGCATCATTACAAGGGATGTTCCTCATTTTGGATCTTAAGAAGTCCATGTTCCTCAAAGTTCCACAATGAAAGTGTCTGTCACACATTCACTGTTAAGAATTTTTTTAACTGATATCAGTGGTAAATAGTACAGAATCATATTAATTCATGAATAATTCATCAAAAGAACTTTTTATAAGTATAAAGTAGCATATTTTAACCATCCTGTGACCATCCAACTGAAGTTGGTGTAAGCTGTTGGAAGGTGTTCCACAATTTTCCCATTTGTTCTACATTATGAGAGGTGCTGTTCCTCATTTAGGAGATGGAAGATTGACAGCTATGCCTCACAGGTCACCATAAGTGCACAGAAATATTTAAGCAGAATTTAAATCATTAAAATAATTTAGCTCTCATTCCATTTTGATGAAAATCTGATTACTGACAGTTCCACACCTTTCCAAGTGTTAGATAAAAGACTTTGAAAGGTATAAAGGTAGTTTTATATAGGATGTGGGCACAAGCTTGAAGGTGAAAGTGGATGTGGTGATATGTAGCTGTTGGGCAGGGTTCGGATTAGATGTTGGCTAAGTCTTTGTTAGAGATACTATACTTTCTATGAAATAAGAGTTGAATTGTATTGCAGTTTCAAGTGCTGAGTTATTGGGAGAGGGGTTAGGGTTGAATTTTTGGGTCTATATTATGTTGCCAAAAGACGTGTTCAGCAAACATGTCTTCATCGGCAAATAAACAGTGAATGCTTAAATCAACGAAAGGCCACATCAGCGACTTTGTTTTCCCCAGGGGAAAAAAGCGCTTGCCCATTATCAGGGGTTTGCTGTTTTCTCCACTGTAGTGCATTCTCGGAGGAAGTATATTTAGTTAAGGGGGTGTGGGGGTGAAGCCCCCCACTTTGTAGGGTTCAAAGGTTTGTGTGGTGTTTAGTAGGCCAAGTGTTTTTTCCCCTGGGAAAAAAGTCGCTGATGTGGCTTTTGTTGATTTAACCATTCGCTTTTTATTTACCGGTGAAGACGTGTTCGCTGAACACATCTTTTGGCAAGATAATATAAACCTGAATTTTTGTCCAGAATGCAAGATTTCTTTAATGGCTATCCAGAATTTTTAGGGCTGTGTTTACTATTATTCTGAATGTTATTGCAATATTTTTTTGCCTTTATTTATTTGCTTTTTAGTGCAATTGTGAAGCATTCTGAAACTTTTGAGATATTGTGGTGTTTTATATTCTTGCCATTCTTTCTATGCTTTTTCTCTGTCCTGCATTAGCATTCTACTCTTTTTGGATAGCCAAATTGCATTGTATGTTTATAGTCTCTTACTTCTAGGAGGTGCAAGGCAATTTAGGAGATTCAGAAACGTTGTGCTGAATTTATTTACAGCATCAACTAAAGGAAGGAGTTTTAGGAAGTTCCAGTTAATAGTTAATAGTGCAGTACTGAACATTTCTGGGCTAAACTTGGAAAGGCTACATGTTGTTTTATAAACATGCACTTTAAGTGGATTTGTGAGATATCTGTTTTTTTTTTTAAATTCTCCAAGTCTTTTGGGTTTCTAATACCATGATGGGAATTAACCCAATTCCTAAATCAAAGTACGATTAAAGTTCAGGAAATTAGTATTGCTTCAATCTTTGATGTCAGCCAGAAATACTCTTTGCAGCACCCGCATTGTGCCCAGTAATGACTCCTTCTGCAGTTTGCATGGGGTTACTTGTATTGGTAACATCTAAATACGACTGTAGTTTCTTTTTTTATAAGACCTGTTGCTCCTACTACTATTGGAACTGTCTGGATATCCTTCTTCCACATTGCTCTCATTTCTGCCTGAAAATACTGATATTTTATGACTTTGTGTCTTTCTGTATGCAAGACACTGTAGTCAATGGGTGTGGATTTCAATGATCAATGCTACTTTTGTCTTCTTTTCATGGAGCACTATATCCAGTTTTCTAGCATCTATCTTTTGAACTGTTGGTAATGGGTGATCCCATATGATGTAGACTTCATCATTTCCTATGATGCTTTGTGGCTCATGTTTCCAGTGCTTTTCAGCCACTTCAGTACTATAATGTTTACACAATACCCAGTGCAACAATCTTGCCACATTATTATGCCTTTCAGCATACTACAGTCCTTCTGCCATTAGAATGTCATAACCAGCAATGAGGGTGCAACTGTTTGCAATTCTGTTTTACAAAAACCTACATTTGTCTGTTTCTCCCACATATTCAATGGTCTTTGTAAACCAACATATATGTAGCCCACTATCTTGGGCCGCTGATATTAGCCTTTCATCTCTTGGTTTGGATTTGCCTCTCCTTAACCATTCCTGTATTCGATCTTGATCAACATGAGATTCTTCCAGAAGTTTTCTATACTTGCAACTATATTTATGCATTTTTCACATTTCTTACCTTCTCATGTGGTCCTTCACCTTATATTCTTTCTTTTGTTTTTTGGCACATTCATTTGTTGCCTGATTTTTATCGACTTCTGGTTAGATTTTCATTCCTGCTTGATGTTTATATGCTTCTTCTAGATTAAGCAGAGCAGTCATCTTAGATTTATTCTCCTCATGTTTCAAAACTTTCACTACATTTGGGTCTTGTGAGGTCAGCAGATATATGTGCAGTCCCACGATTGCAGATCTATACATGCAATCAATTTCAAGGAGGACCATTCCTCCTTTGGAATGGGGAACCACAGCCAATAAGGCAAAACAATGTACCCAACACACTAGTCATAGGTGACTCTATAATCAGGCACACTGATGTCCCACTTACCAGGCTAAACAAGGACAAGGTTACTGTCAGCTGCCTGTCAGGTGCCAGGATCCGCCACATAACCCACACACTCAGTTCACTCCACAACAAGTACAAATATGACTCTGTCATTGTCCATGTTGATGTCAATGACCTGAGACGTACCTCCCTGGACTACATGAAAAGAGACATGGAAGAGCTCTCTGATCTTGTAGCCCAGGCAGGTATGACCCTAGCCCTGAGTAGAATTCTGCCATCACCCAGAATGATACCACAGTACAAGGACAAAATGATTGACTTCAACAATTGGCTAAGCTTCTGGTGTCATTCTAAGGAGATCCAGTATCTGTCTGCTTGGGATGACATGGTCGACAGCCCACGATGCTTTGCCACAGATGGCCTGCACCTGTTGCCCCTGAGATTCCGGATACTGGCTAAGGCTCTTGCTGCCCCTATAATACCTATTTTAGGCAGGGTTCAAATAACAAATTCACCACCATAACAGGAACAGGCAAGCAAAAACTGAGGGTAATGCTACTCAATGCTAGAAGTCTACATCTCAAAATGCACTTACTCGAGGCACTCCTTAAAATGGAGAACATCGATATCTGTGCAGTGACTGAGACCTGGTTCAAGGCTCAAGAGAGCACCCCTGCACTACCAGGCTATAACTCATACCACACATTTCGGTCATGTAACCTGGACCGAAACATCAAAGGTGGGGGTGTGTCCATATTCATTAAGGATATCCACACCTCCAGGCTAGTTGCTCAACATAATGCATCCGAGGTTATCCAAGTGCAACTAACTCTGGGCAAAACTGCAATCCAAATTGTAGCTTGCTACAGATCCCCACCATGCCCCAGGATTCCCACTCCTCTTTTCTTGATGTATTGGAAAATATTAGGGTTCAACTAAATACCCTAATAATGGGCGACTACAACTACCCCACCATTAACTGGGAAAACTACTCATGTGCCAACTCCTTAGTGCAACGCTTTCTGGAATTCATAAACTCCAATGCCCTAGATCAACTTATCCACGCCCCCACCAGGGGCAACAATATCCTAGACCTAGTAATTTCCAACATGAGTGACTGGTGTTCCACACCTGAAGTCAACTCCTCGTTGGTCTGATCTGATCATAAGCTTATCACCCTTGATATCCACATCCCGCCTCCACCCCCCATTAAGGAAACTACAGTAAAAAATTTCTCCAAAGCCAACTTCATGCTTCTTAAGACAGAAGTGGTGAACTTCATGACACCCATGCAGATGGACAATACAGTTACAACTGCTGAATCCTACACAAATGCACTCTATAAGCACTTACACGAGTGCATGGATCATGCTATCCCAAACAGAACCAAGACGCTATCCTTCAAAAAAAGGAAGCCAATCTGGTGATCCCCTGCCATAAACAAACTGTACAACAGAAGGAAGAAACTGATGCAAAAGAGAGTAAAATCCCATGAGTGGAGGAGCTCCCTGGTCAGCCTCAGTAAGAAGCTGAGATCCCTTATAAGATCCTCCAATGCTAGCTACAAAAACAAACTCACCACTAAATCCAAGGACAATCACAAAGCATTCTATAGCTACGTCAAGAATCTAGATGGCAACACCCAGATCTGCTCTGAGTTACAGCACAAAGGCACGAAAATTACAGAACCAACTGATATTGCCAACATCCTGGCAGATCGGTTCACTGCTAACTTTACCCCCCTCACACCCCCTAAAGGGCCCATATCTATACAGGAAAAATGCAGAGTTCCTGTAATCACAACTATGCAGGTAAAACCTGCACTCTCTAAAGCCAAAAACACAGCATCCATGAGACCGGACAACATCCCAGGCTGCGTTTTACACAAACTTCAGAACAAACTGGCTCTACCCTTAAGCATCATGTTCAATAATAGCCTTGCATCAGGCTTTGTGCCCACTGGATGGTGCACAGCAACAGTTATCCCACTCCACAAAGGGGGAGCTACCACTGATCCCAAGAACTATCAACCTATCAGCCTGAGGAGCCTGGTCTGCAAGGCCATGGAACGTATCATCATGGAACTCATAAACAAAGACATTGGTAACCTCCAAACTCTGGATCCCACCCAGTTCGGGTTTGTGAAAGGCAGATCATGCCTCCTGAACCTGATTGACTTCTTTGAGGCAGTCACCAAAGCCGTGGATGAGGGTAATGTGGTTCACACAGCCTATCTTGACCTTGCCAAGGCTTTCGACACCTTCCCCCATTCTGGAATTATAGCTAAACTCACTAAACTAGGTATAAATCCTTATGTCACAAGATGGGTTGCCAACTGGCTCACTGACAGAACCCACAATGTAAAAGTTGCAGACTCCAAATCTGACCTCAAAGCAGTGACAAGTGGAGTACCACAGGGTTCTGTCCTGGGACCTCTCCTGTTTGGTATCTACTTCTATGAAGTACAGGCTAACACAGAAGGCCTCTGGCTAATGAAGTTCACAGATGACTGCAAAGTAGGAGCCATAGTCAAGTCACCAAATGATGTGGACATCCTACAGAAGGGCCTCACTGAGACAGATGCCTGGTGTTAGAGCCATGGCCTCAAGCTCAATGCCAAAAAGTGCAGTGTCATCCCCTTTGGTAAAAACTCTGCACCCATGAACTACCACATAGGCAGCAATCTACTTAACACCGAATGTGTGATAAGAGATCTTGGGACCCAGGCGGACAGTAGTCTCTCCTTTGATAGTCACATCACCACAGTAGTCAGGAAGTCCTTCTACGTGGCACACCTCATCATAAAAGGGTTCTCATCCAGGAAAAAAGAGGTCATTGTTCCTCTCTACTCATCACTCATTAGACCCATTATAGAGTACAACGCCCCTTTTGGAATGTACCTCACAAGACATCTGCAGCAGCTGAAAAGGCTACAGAAGTACCTCACAAAGAGGATTACTGGCCTCAAACCAATGCCCTACACTGACCACCTCAAAAAACTCCAGCTTTACTCTGTAGCATATCGCCTACTCTGAGGTAATCTCTGCCTAACATATAAAGCTATGTCAAACCCAGAGCTGTTGGACATGCTAAACCTTAAGAAATGCCAATCCCACCGAGCTACATGCTCTAGGGACCTAAACCTTGTCACCACAATAAACAGGACACGCTGGAGGGATAGATTCCTGTCCCAGAGACTTCCTATACTCTGTAACAAGCTATCCATCTATGTCAAGCAAAGTTCTTCATTTGCACTCTTCAAGAAAAATCTTGATGAGTGGATGGGAAATAGGAAATACACCCTGGGGATCACTTCTGTGTCTCTGCTGGACAGTGGCACAGGAAAATAACTTTCTTGGGTGGAGTAAGCTATGGAACCTTGCTGGCTAGGCTTACACAGACCCTTGGGCTGATAGCCTAGTACCTACCTATTAACCTATGAACCTATGGTATGCACTGATTTTTATAAATCATTTGGTGAGCATGAAGTGTCCTTATTTTTCTGTCTAATCTATCTAACACATTTTGGGGCCAGTCAATCACTCCAAAAATGTAAGTTAGGACAGGAAGAGCAAATTGATTTATAGCATGAATTTTGTTTCTAGATGTCAATGCTGTTTTCAGGATTAATTTAAATTTATTTATCTGGTTGTAAAAACTGAGAGGTGATCACTGAGAGAGTCTAGCATTGTAAACTGTTTCATCGTAGAATAATTGCAAAACCTTCAAGTTATAAAAATCAAGATCTGTAACTACCATGCAGCCCCCCCTTATCAGTTGCTTTTATAACTATATTCTCATTGGTTATTAAATTATTGAATGCCTTTCTTTCTTTATCATTTAAATTATAAAATGTTGACACTTTCCTGTTTTCTTATTATGACCATCGAATAATTCACATGCTCTTAAAAACACTTGTATTAAATTGTTACTGAATGGCATAAATGTGCTAGGTTTTCTAATTACTGGATCTACTGTTTCCATAGTTGGAAAAATAACTTGAAGGTTCAACTTTCATACAAATGTGTAAATAAATCAGTTAGCCTACCAGATAAACCACCATCTGCTAGAATAAAAGATAGGCCTCTATTAAGCACTGTTAATCTTTCCTTGGTACGTACATATTTTGAGAGATTAAAATATTGTTCACAGTCTTTATCTCATCCCTTTGTTTAATTGACTTCTTGTTGTTGGGTCCTGATAGCCCCAACCTTGACATCTTCCTCTTAAACCTTGTTTGCTGCGACTTCTGTTGTTTCTTCAGGGGTAAAGTGGCCATTTGTAGCAGCACTGGATAATCTAAAGTGTCTAATGCTATTACAAATATTTTGTCAGCTACAACTGGAGTTTTTCTATTCACATATGTATTAACCTCCTCAGTTACTGGTGCATCTTGCTGCTGCTGTGTGCTGCATTCATCACTTTGATGATCATGTGAATGGTTCCTTGGCCATGAAGAAGCATTTTCATTTATAAAATCTTTGATATTCTATTGCAGTTTCTGCTTCTTAGTTGTAGTCACTCTTTTTTCAAATGCTAATAATTACTTTGGTGCAGCGGTAAGGTTGTTGCCTCACAGCAAGAGGTTCTCCTGTTCGATTCTCGGCTGGGGTGCCTTCTGTGTGGAGTCTGCATGTCCTCCTCATGGTCAAGTGGCATTCGGAAGACATGCGTGAATGGGTGTGCCTTTGCTGAAGGTTGGGTGTAGGGCTGGCAACTCGGCACCATAAAAATCTACTGCCAATCATTAGCGGACTGGAGTTCTGCTGTGGCGACCCCTAACCGGGAAAAGACAAACAAAACTTTAATTTAATTGAGTCATTATGAAAATTGATTTATTGAAGTCATTTGCTATTAATGGTATTTATAGATATGGATGTTTTAATTACTGTGTAATAACCTGAAGAAGCAATCCGGGAAAGCTCATTGGTGGATTATTAAGAAAAGTGTGTCCGTGGTTCTTGAATTTCTACTATTTGCTTTTTACTTACCTATGAACTTATAAAAGGGATCCAGATATTTGGGCGGTTCATGCACCATCTATTTATACTGAAAATATTTACTCAAAGACAGTGTCATGTACGTGAGTAAAATCATTCACATTTTGTCTGTACAATATAATATGAAGGTTTTGAATGTCTTTTTGAAATCTGTTATATATCTGTGGGGTATTTTTCTCCTTGCGGTGTTGCACTGAATATCTGACAGCCTGATTCTCATGTCTTCAAGCAAAGTGATGTTTGCTCCTTTATTATAAGGCCTCTTAGCATTTCAAATGTAGTAACTTGACATTCACTCATCCACCTATAAAAACAATTGATTATTCTTGCAGTCACTGACACTATCATCTGCTTGTCTTCTGTGCTCTCTAAATATTTTTGTAAGCTTCAGGAGTCAGTCTAAGAAACACAAGTAATGTCTAACATTATCATAACTCAGACACTTCATATCTGTCGTTTTGGACATGACGTGCATAGCTTTATCAGTGAACAGAGGAGCTAAACCCTCACCCATTGTCTTTGATTAATTGATGTTGACTATACATCCTTTCAAATGCCCAGATAAAACTATCAATGTCATCTTCTTCTGCATATTATGGAAATAATTTAATATTGACCTTGGTATGTAGGGCTTTGCTTTCCCTTGCAGTACGCATGTGCTTTTAACAATTGCCAGCTTCTGATTGTCATGTTGGTGTTATTCCTCTTTCTTCTCATTCCTCTTCCCTTTTCTGTGCCGTGGCCAGGTCGTGTTGATACTTTCTTTCCCCCACTATAGCTTGTGTTCACTCCCTTTTCACTCAAGTTGTGCCACTCTTTCAGCTGCCTCAACATCTGGGCATTTTATCTCCAGCTCTAGTCTTTTTAATTCCAATGGGGATTTATGGTCATCTTGGGCTGGAATGAGTAAATTTCCTGCATGGTCAGCACATAACTACTACTTGGCTGTGTTTAGTTTCAGTGGACTGTGCTTCAGTGGCACTCTGGGCTGCTATCATGCCCTCCTTGGACATACAGGTATACAATATTCCTTTGTTTTCTGCACTCCTTAGTCAACTGTGCCAGTAACATTTTTTCCTGTTCCACAGATTTCCTTTCTGCCTTTTTCAAGATGCAATTAGTATGTGCTGAAAAGGAATATAATCCCACCTGGTGCCACCAATAACTCTTTGATCATTGACAATAATGTTAGATGTGTTACAGAATCAGTAATACGGGGGTTGACTCTCACCACTTGTACCTGTTAGAATACATATGGCAACTGGCTTTGAGGGTATATGGTAATTGTGTATTGCTGCTTTCTCTAATAGATAGCTGGTATCATAGCTTGGGCAGGGCAAAGGGATCAGCTTCCCTACATACATACTGTTAGGGGCATGAATGACACTTAAGAAGAGTTGCTATCATGTGTGAGTGTAGCACTGTTATTTACTTAAGTAGGAATGGCCAATATCATGGCTGTTTAAAAGAATGTCTGTAAATGTTGGTAACTATAACAAGTAGCTAGCAGAAGCTCTTTGCTACAGTTCAGCAGTTCAGATGACTTTTTTTTGGTCCTCAACTTATAAGGGAACGATTTACAGCTTTTATATGATATGCTATGCATTTTCTTTGAAAGAAAGAAACATTTTCCAGGATTACAGTTATTCACATACCTACCATACATAGCTATCTCATGTGGTCCATCAGTACTTTGACTGGTGGATTTCTGGGTACCTGACTAGGTGCAGCTACTATTTGTAGACTAGTACTGGCAGTTAACACATTACATTTTTTTTTAAATGTAGATTACTAGAGCCACAAGTGTTATGTGACTTCATAAAAATGATAACCTGCTGCAAGAAAACATGCCTATGCTAACCTGTTGGTCAACAGGTTCTATGAAAACTTCACTCCCCTGTCCCCACCACACGTACCCCATGACATCCCTACCATCTGTTTCCTACCTTATATCTCTAAAGAGCAGGTCATAAATGCCCTCTCTAAGGCAAAAAATACAGCCTCTATGGGACCTGATAATATCTCAGGCTGCTTCCTATATGGGCTCCAACAAGAATTACCAGCACCCTTGGGTACTCTTTTCAATCATAGTCTAAGCACTGGCTTCCTCCCAGCTGAATGGAAAACAGTCACCATTATTCCCTTGCACAAAGGTGGTGCTACCACTGACCCCAGGAACTATAGACCAGCCTGACTAGTCTTAATCTGCAAGACCATGGAGTGAATCATCATGGACCTTATCAACAAAGATATAGGTAATCTCTGAGCACTTGACCCTACTCAGTTTGTGTTTGTCAAAGGGAGATTATGCCTGTTAAACCTGGTGGACTTCTTCAAGACAGTCACCAAGGCTGTGGATGAAGGGAAACCTGTGCATACAGCCTACCTAGACTTAGCCAAGGTGTTTGACACTATCTCCCACTCAGGCATTATTGACAAACTCACCCAGCTAGATATGAACTCTTATATCGTTAGGTGGGTCTTTAACTGGCTCACTGATAGAACCCATATAGTCAAAATAGGGGAATCCACCTCGAACAGCAGACCTCTAACCATTGGTGTTTTACAGGGATCAGTCCTGGGACCTCTACTGTTTGGAATCTATTTCTCTGAAGTGCAAGTAAAAACTAAAGGTCTGTCGCTGACAAAGTTTGCTGATGACTGCAAACTGGGAGCAGTCATAGAATCTCCTAATGATGTCAACATCCTACAAGAGGGTCTTTCACAAACAAATGATTGGTGACAAAGTCATGACCTTAAACTCAGTGCAAAAAATGTATTGTCATCCCTTTCAGTAAGGGCAATGTTCCTGCTAACTACTTTATCAATAGCAGCACCATACGTATTCACTCAGTTGTGCTAACCTGGGCGCACAGGTTAACAGCAACCTTACCTTTGACTACCATGTCTCCACAGTGGTCAGAAGGACATTCTATAGGGCTCATCTCATAAGTAAGGGAATTGCCTCCAGAAAAAGAAGTTATAACCTCCCTGTACTCTTCTCTCATCAGGCCAATAATTGAGTACAATGCCCCTTTTGGTATGTACCTTTCCAAGCAACTGCAGCAACTGGAGGGACCACAAAGGTTCCTCATAAGAAAAATTCAAGATCTTAAGTATCTGTCCTATGTGGATCATCTGAAATCACTGTAACTTTATTCTGTTTAATACAGCCTACTCAGAGATAATCTCTGCCTTGCATATAAGCCAATCTCTGACCCTGCTTTTTTGGAAATGCTGCATATCTGCAAGTCCAATGGTACATGGATTACTCGCTCTAAAGACATTAACCTGGTATGTGACATTAATAGAATTTGCTGGAGGGACAGATTTGTCTCACAGAGGTTACCACTTTGGAACAGGCTTACATGTCATGTCAAACAGAGCACCTCACTGGCCTTCTTCAAGTGCAATCTGGATGATTGGATGGGTAACCATAAATTCACCCCGGGGGTTCCACCTGTGCCCTCTTGGATGGGGCAATAGGTGCTGATCATGGAAATAAGGGTAGAACTTAGCTAGGCTTGTAAGGGCCCTAGGGCCATTAGCCTAGTAACTTCCTATGATGCTATAATCCTACGTGACTCAGCACTATTGTACTGAGTGTAGTTCTGGGTCCTCTGTAGACTGCCACTATTTACTGCATAGTTGCTAACAATTAATGTATTAAATGTCTAAACTAGCTACACCCTAACAGTAACTATAATTAAAATGTCACTCCACTTAAAATAAATTAAGGGGCTTCTAAAACTGATACCGGAAATTAACTTTTCTAAACATCTATCTCAGAGATCTGGCAAGTAATGCTGGGTGGAGTGCTAACTGCCATCAACACAGATTGTTGCAAGGACTCCTAGGTGCAGTGATAGCCAGCACTGGCACAAAGCGATTTCATCCCCTCTCATATTATTGCTGGAGGAGAAATCTGCATTCTACTGTGCACAAGTTCAACCTTTGTTGCTAAACCGAAAGGATTTATCTATCTAATGAACATATCTATAACTGGTTATTTTAGCTTCCAGTGAGATCCTTAAACTGCCACTTTACTTGGAAATACAATAACAAAGTTCAGTCTGTAACAAACTATGAATTCTCTCACCAGACCAGACCTTGCATCATAAAATCAATCCATTACGGTTTGGATTCTTATTTACAAACCAATCTGGGTAAGATTGCTCAGAGTTCATTTCCTGTACATGAGTGACTACTGACTATGCTTTTTCCATATCCTGACATAAGTAATAACAATGCAGAGAGAGCTATACCTTATAAATTCTCATTAAAATGACAAAGTATATTTGCAGCTGGACCTTGCAGCCACTCCAGGAAGTGGTACTAAAACAATCTAACTGCAGCACTATCTTTTAGTTTTTTTCTTTCCTTTCTTTTCTTTTGTTTTCCAGAGAATTGGTGCAGTGGCTCCCCTTTCTGCAACCAACTGATCCATTCATATTTCCTTTAGGGCAAGATCTCTCTGGCACACCCCCCAGTGGAGGCAAGAGTTGAGAATTAGAGAGTGGGCCAACCTGTAGATCCTGCAGACTGTCCTATCCCAACTCTGTTGGCAGATGTGTGCTGTGCTACACTGGCAGGTTCATAAGCATGACCACACCTGCTCAACTACCCCCACAAGTAGAACACTACTTGTAGCATGGGGCTTACTAGGCTCGTAATGTTGTAGCAATTGCCACTGCAGGGAGCCAAGCTGCCTTCCCCCACGAGGATGAATCACACAGCATCAGCCACTCACTCCTATCTTGCTGACCTGTTCCCACCAATGTTCATGCCACTAATCCAACTCAGGTCATCTGGACATACAGTCAGAGCTTTATCCCTCTGTGCCCTTGGGCCAGCTGTTTTCTTAAGATTAAGATGCTCTTATGATATCTGGAGAAATAGCAATGATTCTGCATGGATTACACTGAAGGTTAGGTAAACTATAAAACATGTCGCACCTCCAAAATAAAATCAAAATATCATGCATAGGTTCATAGGTTCATAGGTTAGTACTAAGCTAACTGCCCTTGCGAGCCATTTTAAGCCTAGCCAAATGACTGGGATTATTCAATATTTAATTTATTTAGCAGAGCTGAATAAGTATACTGCCAAAAGTTCTAAACAAGTAAAAAGCCATACATTGTAAAACAAATGTTATTTTGTAGATATATTATCTTCATTCCTGGTAGATCAGAGACTCCAATTCTCTCATTAGTTGATTAGAACACAGTATTGTAACCTCCTCCAGTAAACCTGCTACAAAATACTTACTTACTTCTCCCAAGTGCATGCCCATACACTTCAACTATATCAACAGAATACAATTAATTATACAGCAGAAAAGCTGCTTATCTTCAAATTATCGTAGTCATTCAGACAAATTAAAATACAAACTACTAAAAATTCAAGCTACAAAAAGGAAGGGAAAGCAGGTGTCATTTATCCAAAGTTCCTGAAAGCTTGCAACTCATTTATATCATTCCACTTATCCACATATTTAATATTTCACTTGTCGTTTCCATGTTGTAATGGAATGTCCTTTTATTCCTCTTCCAAAATGTATAAACCCCAGCCAGCCAGATCACTTGTGCCAAATTTGTCTACCATATTCCATATTGTTTATTTATTAATTTATTCAGTTTGGTAACTTGGGCAGAACAATAATCCAAATTTCTGTCTCAGCCCGGACAGATATAGATAACAGAAGATGAGCAAGTTAAAAAGAAGTATTGTGACTACTACAACTGTTGTGTGATGATTGCAATGAGTCGATTATATTAGTGATAATATAACACAAAGTAGAAGGGACAACAGGAAGGAATGGTTAGAGAAGGAGGGATGAAGAAGAAGAGAGTGAAGTAGTGAAGGGACAGACCACAAAGTGCAGGGCACCCAGAAATTAACTATTTACAATACATGCAATGTACAAAAGAAGTCACATATTAGTGTAGGGAAGTAATGTGAGGAAGACAACGGTGCCTGACTGGTGAAGGGTAGAGTGGACGATTAGGTGATGTGACCATGGGGAATGCATTTGCAAACTGATTCAAACTTGAGATGATCTTTAAGCTGAGCATGAAATAAGGGATACAAAGTTGTTACAAACTGTATATTCTTTTTATAAATATAGTGTCTGTTAAATGATTAAAAAGTGGTAGGATTGGTTGGATGAGATTAGAAGAAGAGTGAGGAAAGGAATGGCTGGGTAATGGGTCCCCAGTCATTCTGAATTCTAAAGTATGCATTTCCAGTTCAGTTGATATAACAATAACGCAGAATCGAAGTACTAAATTTAAGCATTAGATTCTTTAATCAGACTATTTTATATAGGTGGATAACTTGAACATTATAATAAGAGAAGTAACAGGTATATGCTTCCAGATTGGCCTAAACTGTGTTAACTATGTGAAATACGAATATACAAATAACAAGTATAACAGGAAGTGTATAGGGGAATGTAGGATCAACCGTAAGTCAATACTTATGTAAAGGATTAATGCAGGTGTTGATATATATATATATATATATATATATATATATATATATATATATATATATATGGGTCTACTACCGTAGATCGAAATTACACTATTTCAAAATACGATAGTAGTGTTCCACTAACACGAAAGTGCACTTCAAAGAAAGTGCCCTTTCGCGAAAGTCACTAGAATGAATGGGACATTTCCTACATTGTGGTGCAGTAGTGATGGACCTTAGGGTTAGGGCTTGGGTTAAGGATAGTGGATAGCTAGTAGGGCTATCCACTATCCTTAACCCAAGCCCTAACCCTAAGGTCCATGACTACCGCACCACAGTACAGGAAATGGGTCTGTAACTACTGCTCAGTGGAGGAAATACAATTTCCTGCACTGTGGTGCAGTAGCCACGGACCTTAGGGTTAGGGCTTGTGTTAAGGATAGTGGATAGCCCTACTAGCTATCCACTATCCATTACTCAAGTCCTAACCCTACGTTCATTTTAGTGACTTTCGCGAAAGTACACGTTCGTTGAAGTGCACTTTTGCGTTACTGGGACACTACTATCGTATTTTGAAATAGTGTAATTTAAATCTATGGTAGTAGACCCCATATATATATATATATATATATATATATATATAATATATATAGACTATATATATATATATATATATATATATATATATGTATAATATATATAGACTATATATATATATGTACATATATTAGTAATCAGTGTATAATATTTTGAACTTAGGTTACTACAAGGAGATGATAGTACAAATCAAACCTAGACAGTTATCTAACGTGGGAGCATAGACTAATTTCTGTAATCTAGTTCTGGATTTATATGCTGCAGCTAATAAGATCTAGAATAATGGTTGTTATTGTTGTTTATGAAACCGACATTATCTTTACAATAAAGGTAATAGACTAGCATGCTACATAAGGTTTAAGATTTGGGAAGTAAAAACTAGACAGCGAATTGCAAATTTCAAAACATGTGCTCATTCCTTTTGACTGACAGCAGCATCTCCAGGAAAATTGTGTTGTTCACCGAAATGATTTTGCAAAATGGCTAGCTGAAAGAAATGATTACCGAAACAATCTCCATGAATACATTCTTCATGGCAGAATTCAGGGCATATTATGAAAAGGTTTGAAAATAAGATTTTTATAATTAGCAATAAATCATCGCCAAAGTGTTGTGTAGTATAATTCCAATTTATTTTACATGGACTCATTTTAAAATCCCGCAGAAGTCTGTAGATTGCTTTTGGAGCTAAACTGTTCTATTTGTATTTAAGCCATAAATTCAGGAATCTTAAATCAATATTTTACAAATATTACTGGAACTTTGGACATTGAGTAGTGCATTATTTACTGTACATGTCTGTATACACACACACACACACACACACACACACACACACACACACACACACACACACACACACACACACACACACACACACACACACACAATGTCAATTATGTGAATGACTGGAATCTATTTAAAATTTATCATGAATCTATTTAGTTACTAGACGAATGCTAGTCTGCTTATAATCTGACCAGAATCATAACCCTTTGAGTTACCACTATCTAAGAATGAAGTCTTAAGAAGATACGTATTCTATTAATACACAGTAGCCTTCATTTCCAATATTAAAAGGATAACAGTGAAGCATGAAAGGTCCATAAAAGTGTTTTTTTAAAGTTTTTTAAATACTAAGTTAATGTATATAGAACTATTATATTCTAAGAAGGATTCTGAATTATTGACTCAGAAGGTGTCATGAACAACTGTAGTAGAATTGCAAATGACGTATTGGTGTATGAAGTAAATATATATATATATATATATATATATATATATATATATATATATATACATTACTGTATAGTGGGTTTGACCAATAAAATATAAAAATGCAATATTGCTACTCGTGGGTAAAAAGAAACACCAGGGCATCTGAAACCACCTTGTATTACATGTGGAGTATGAGGTTAATCTATGAAATAAGCAGATGCCACTGAAATTTAAGAAGCAATGTATGCTATCCAATCAGCAATGTAAAGCTAAGTTTAAGAGCAGGGATTTGTAGATTAAATAGAAGTTTTAGAAACACAATCAAAGAGCATCAAATAAGGAGATCATAGCTTTTCCACTATAATTCACCCAGAATAGTATATGATCAACAATTAAAGATTTTAGTAGAATTCTAGACAGCATCAAACTTTGCTGTGTTGGTTTTAATGGGCTATATTAAGGGTTCTACTGAAGTGGAAAACAATAGCACTGAAATAGATAACATTTGTTTGGTTCTTCTTCATAAAGGAAACATTTTGGTTATCTAGGGCCCAAGTCATACATTGGTGAATGACCCACTATAAATGAATTGGAAACGTTTTATAAATTACACCAAGGGCAAAATTTCCAACAAATTTATATACAAGCAAAGGTATTTCACTGCTTAAACCTCCTAGTATTTTCAGCTATTTAGATTTATATGCAGTTATTCCACAAATAAAGACCTTTTAATATTATCTTGTAACTGTTTTTTGTGAAAAAAATGCATTGATAATAACTTATTAACTGAGGTGAAATGTCCTTTAGTCTAGTGACAAATATTTTCATGAACAGTTTATAGCTTATATTTGTCAGGGTTAGTGGCTGTAATAATGCTGTTATGAAAGATGTATGGAAAAGATGCCATAAGTACATTATAGTCATCTCAGTAACTATGTTAAAGATCTTTAGTAACATCTGTATCACTGTAAAGAAATACGTTTATATTAGTATGGATACCATCTGGAGCATGCTTAAAGTGAATTTTTTATGCCATATTAAGGAGGATTTGATGATTCTCCAAACTGCTTGTAGGAGTGAGTGTGTGTGTGTGTGTGTGTGTGTGTGTGTGTGTGTGTGTGTGTGTGTGTGTGTGTGTGTGTGTGTGCCTGTGTGTGTGTGTGTGTGTGTGTGTGCGCGCGCGCGCACGTCATGTGAGAGTATGTGTGAACATCAATGACAGACTGGCACTCTGTAAAGGGTTAGTTTCCCCATTTTGAATTAACTGAATGCCAAGATAAGCACTGACTCCCCATGACCTTAAATTGAATAAAGCGAGTATAGGAGAATGAATAAATAAATGAATGTTCTACTGTTATAAAGAGTTGCCAAATTGATTCTGTTTGATCATTTGAAAATGTTTTGACATTTGTATTCAGATAACATTATGCAACAGACTTAAGGTGAAACACTTGTGTTTTGTTTTTAATAAAGAACTAAACAGTGTTTTTTGAAATAAACTAGAATAATTCTCTAATTACTATCATAATACTCTCAGCTGTCCAGACCTTCCCAGCTTTCTGTGTCATATTTTTAGTCTGTTTCTTATAAAATTTTTATTTTGGAGCAAGTCATTGTGGATTGAAGTCACTAAATAATTTCAGACATTTGACTTACAGACTTTACAGCCTTCTGAAAATGTATACTAATGCAACATGTGTTATTCTAGCAACTTTCTAAGTTTACAAGAGCAATATTTAAAGTCTGTCCCAAGTGTTAGGCTTTTATCCATCCATTACATCTGACTTTGTCCAGATGTCTTCTGCTAAGAGGTTGAGCGGTATGTTACCAAACATCTGTTTGTGTTATAAATCCCTTTGCTATTATTCTGATTATTGCTAATATTGATATTCACATAGACATATGCTCTGGGCGACTTTCAAATGCTTTGGGTGATAATGTGTAATGATGTAGTTTTAGTCTTTTGATAGTTATAGTCATTTTATTGCCTTATTTTACTGTTTCTGTTGAAAGTAGTTACACATAAGTTTATCCTTCTCCATGTTGTTTGTACAGATATATGGCATGAATCTATTGACTCTTACTGTTTGGTAGCTGTATTATTCATATTA
>NC_056745.1:759445004-759505004 GCF_019279795.1 Protopterus annectens
ATCGCACAGTCCCTGTGGAAAGGGAATATTCCCCTATCACACAGTCTTACACACCCATCGATTATCTGTATAGTTGACCAAATGCAGTTAATTAAACAGATGTCAACCAAACTCTCTGTCGACCAAACCAATGGAACCCACATATATACATATATATATATATATATATATATATATATATATATATATATATATATACATATATACACACACACACACACACACACATACATACACACACACACACACACATAAATATATAAATTAGAAGAAGCTTTTCTTTCTGATGTATTCATATAATGAACTGCACAAGCCTTCTTAGTATGCTGTTTTCCTTTTATTCATTTCCATTAAAGATGACTTGCTTGAGTCTATAAAATATGAGGCGTATATAAATTAACAGAGAACATACTTGTAAATAAATGCATGCTATAGCTAGTACATGACTTTCAAATACAATTATAAAGAGAGTCTCAGGAAATAGGAATCCTTATCTCTATACCACTGGAGGTTAAAAAGAATTGAAAATTAAGTCACTGTTGAGTATATGTCTTGGCATAGTGAATACTCTGTCATGTACTTTTGGTAGGTGAAGGTAGTCACCTTTGTGTGATAAGGTGCAGGTGATGCTGCCGGGTGTCCTTGTAGTATTCCCACTGGTTATAGCTATTGTTTGTTGTTATTGTTAACTATTATAACATAGTATGGTGGCTCCACTGAGGAATTGCCCGCCAAGTGAGTTAAGTTTGGCAGTAGCATGTTAGTTTGGCACTGTGACATGAGTTTGGACATAAATAGTTGGTACTTAAGAAACATAACAGCTTTTGAATAGGCTAGTATTGGAGTAGCGATAATAGAGTTTAGACAATGAGCTTAAAGCACAACACCTTATCCAGCAGTGTGTTAATGTAAAGGTAAAACCCTGTAACAAAACAAGTGCATCCCTTCACAGCAGCATATTAAACTGCAGTGAAGCAGGGACTAAAAAAAATGGCCGCAATTGTTTGCATTCACTAAGTGTAGCTTTGCTGTTTAGGGATAGGAAACTAATAATTAAAAGTAAAGAAAAATATGTTCCGGTTGCAAAACTAACTGCAATAGCAATTATAAGGATTTGCCGTTTTACTTTCCCTTTGCTAAGGGTAGAGAGAGAGAGGGAGAGTGCATACCTCTCAACTTCTTTGCTCAAAAGTTTATATGTGACGAGGCCTTTCAAAAACAAGTATCACTAAGAAGTAGGAAACTATAATGTCTAGCTTTATTGACTAACTGTAATCCTCACTGATTTAACAGAAAATAAAGCAGGAAGATTAAGGATGTTCTACAAAATCAGGGTCATTTAGGAAGTTGCAGTGCTTTACACTGTATTATTTTTGATTCATTTGATCACAATGATAGGTGAAGTGTATTCGGTCAAGGAAGTTGGCTGTAATTGCTGTGTGTCTGAGTATATGTGTCTGTGTGTCTCTGTCTCTGCCTCTGCAGGTGCATCATTATATATATGTTGCAACAACTTCGAAATATTGTTATTGGGAAATAGCATCCTTCCATGGGGGTACAAGCCATTCTCCTGCAGCATTCGGTCCCAAACCACCCCTGATCGGGTGTTATTTCCCCACTAGCACTCACCCTGTCAGTCATTACTGCTTGCACAATGGAATCTGGTCTTTTTAATCCAGCATGCTGGAGTTTCTGAGTAAGACTGTATCTGAAAGGTACCTGGTCATATTTGATGGGTAGACAGGTTTAGAATGGCAAAAGTCACTGTAAAGTCCACAGTAATCTGGACAACTTATCTGTGTATATTCATGGCAAGGAGAGTTACTTTCTGCATTCAGGGCAATCGTCTCTGAGTTTGGAGTGTTTAATAGAACCTGCACTTGTCGGCTATATTTCAGGGGAAAGAAAGAGAGAGTGTATTGTATCAAAGACTTTATTTTTACAGCTCCATTAATAAAAAGTGCAGCTTGGAGAGGTTGTTAAGCTGTGTGAGTAACTGTATGCAGTGGGTTTAAGCTGTGGCATTAAATCTGGGAAATGAACTGAACTTTTTGTTCCACTGTTAGTCTACTTTGTGATGCCATTTTTCATTGATTATTTTCCTGGCATTTTATTTTACATTCTACCAATAAAAATTACGATTTTTGGAAAAAACTATCTGTGCTTACTGACCAAACTGTCTCTCTCTCACACACACACACACACACACACACACACACACACACACACACACACACACACACACACACACACACACACACACACACACACACACACACACACACACACACACACACATATACACATGCACGTGCGTGTGCGTGTGCACACACACACAACCACATATGTGCACACAATTTATTCTTTTAAGTCATGGCCATTAATCTATGAAATGGACTGAACATTTTGTTCCACTTTGTGCTGCCATTTTTCATTGATTATTTTCATGGCAAATTTTTGCATTCTACCAATAACAATTACTGTTTTGGAAAAATAAACATCTGTTCTTACTTACCAAATCGTCGCACACACACACACACACACACACACACACACACACACACACACACACACACACACACACACACATGCATGTATGCGTGTGCGTGCACACACACACACACACACACACACACACACACACACACACACACACACACACACACACACACACACACGCACACACACACACACACACACACACACACACACACACACACACACACACACACACACACACACAACCACATATGTGCACACAATTTATTCTTTTTAAGTCATGTCCATTATCTATGAAATGGACTGAACATTTCACACACACACACACACACACACACACACACACACACACACATGTACTCGTGTGCATGCACTCATGCACACACACACACACACACACACACACACATGCATGTACACACGCACACACACACACACACACACACACACACACACACACACACGCACACACACGCACACACACACACACACACACTCTCTCTCTCTCTCTCACACCCAAATGCACATATTGAAGGATACAAATTGTGTTTTTCCCATACACATGATCTGACACTTTGAAGAATACTCCTGCACATCATTTGCAGCTCCAGACATGTTTAAGAGCTACACATCCCTATCATTACACCCCCCATCAGGCTGCATTTCATTGGATGGAAGGAGCATGTGGAAGATACCTTCAGATCTTTGCTGTCTCATGCTCTGTGCAATTCATATGCACAACATGCATTAAAATCACATGATACATACCAAAACAGCAATACACTCTAGGGCAGTGAGTGTACTCTAGCATACAGAGCTATAATTTGGCTTTGCCTAGGGATTCAACATATGCTGCTTCCAGTTGTGCTGTGGTTCTCTAACTTCTCCTTCTCTCTCAGACATAAGCAGGAATGGATTGTGATTGGTGGAATGGTACAGCGGTTCGCTCTTGGTGGAAAGGCTTTGATTTTGTGGCTTCAGTCTTTTGGAATGTGGTCTTTCTTAACTTTTTTTTTCCTAACCACAAAAGCAATTTCATAACTTGCACATATTCTTTTCTCTTACATTATGCACACTCATAGCGTTTCTTCAGCTGTGTGGCAGACTGGAAATGTGCTATAAAATCTATCAATTAAAAAAAATGATTTTTGCAGCATGTTGTAACATTTCTCTTGTTTGTTAATACTGTAAGTTAAGCAGTAGCTTTATGTTTGCATTTATTTGAGCACTTATTGAAAAAGTCAAATTTCAGGCCCAGTCTAGATGGATAAAAAGATGTGTTTCCACACATAGTAGAATACAAATCAAGCGCAGCAAAAATCAGAGAGAGAGAGAAGCAAACAACTGAGACAGTTTGACTACAATAATTACTGGTTGCACAAATTTATTTACATTATTAACAAGGTCTATAACACAAGAGAAAGAAAGAGGAGAGGAGAACAAAAGGAATGGGTGAAGGAGGAGCAGGGAGAGGAACATGCCTAATCATAGGATGTACAAGGTTTTGCATGACTGGTAATAGAATTAGTAATGTACTGATTTGTTCAACAAATAACACTGACATTTCCTAAGGTGTGGATCTTGTTAGGTGAAATGGCTGGTGATGCAACATTTGTAATGGTCCTGTTGTCATAGGTAAGATTTATGCTAGGATCTAAATTTATTGTACTTAGAAATGTCTTTTAAGTTGCATAGTAGTGATTGCCAAAATTTTGGTGGCAGAAAGGATAAGCTCTGATTAGTACATTGCAATTCAGTTCTTCAGATTTGTGGAATGTGACCTGATTGATAGTGTGCTCTGATATTATATGAGGGTATGACAGTAGTCAGTTTGGCAGCAAGGGGTTTGAAGGAGTCAAGACATATAAGCTTGGAAATAAGAGAGCCTAATGGGAAATCTACCCTTTGTTTTACTGGTAGCCTCTTAGCTTTTTGACAATAAGAAATGGTGTTCAGACCTAATAGAGTTAATGATGAAATGGCAGATTTTAAAAGGCAGTGATTGGAGCACAGCCATATTTTTATGGAAACAATAAGTGATCAATGGAAGGCCATTCTTTAGTGAGCAAAGATGACTTCTTTACCAGTGTCTACTTATGAAGGATGGGAAAGGAAATGGGAGATCTTGCCTGCCCAAAAGAATAAATGGGTGATTTTTCTTCTGGGTTTTTCAATATAAAGCTGAAAATTTAAAATAAGGTCTAGCCATGTTCCATGATATTTAAAAGAGGTTGTGTTTTCAATTGTGTTACTATTTACATCATTTATCTGTAGGGATGTGGTCCTTTGAAAGTTTCTGGTGGGTTCAGAAGATCACTTTGTTTTGTTGGCATTTAGAAGTAGTTATTAATGTTAAGCAAGGCAAAGATATTGAGAAGTACATGTTACAGGTGATTTTTTTAGCTCTGACTGAGACTGGCTAGACCTATGTTTTGTAATGTCATCTCCTTACAAGATAAAGGTGAGGTAGGGCAGGTCACATAAGAGTTTATTGATGAAAAGTGAGAAGAGAAGAGGAAGCAACACTGGACCCTAAGGGACTCCTTTTACAACTGGCGATTTTGAGGAAATCAAAGACAGTATCTTAAGCCTAAAGGATGATTGGGTCTAGAAATTATGGAACCAGTTGGAGGCTATTGGACTGACTTCAGTTTCTAGCATATAGCTGAGAAGGATGGAATGGTCACTCGGTCAAAGACCTGGGTTAGAACTACAAAGATGAATTTAATAGGGTTTCCATTGATCATGATAAGTGAACTTTCATCTGCAAAAGACCAGAGTACAGTTGTTGTGCTCCTACCTAACCAGAATCCATGTTGCTTTGAACACAAGAACTAGTGCCACTGTCAGTATGAGACAATTGAGTGTAGACTGTTTTCTTAAGGATCTTATCTAGTATAGACAAGATGGAGATAAGACAGAAGTGGGTGGCCTATAATGGCTTGGATTCTTTTGGTAGTGGTTTGGCTAAAGCAGATTTATAGCATTGTTCTGGAGGTAAGACAGAGGTGGTAATTGTGAATCAGTGGTTGAATGATGTGTTCTCTGCAGTGGCATGTGAACCAAGGGAATAGACTGGTGGCCCCAGCTGGGTCATCTAAAGGCATTTGGTCAAACAGTGGAGTGAAGTCTTTGACTTTAATCATTTTAAAGTAGAAGTGAGAGGGATATAAAAGTGGCATTGGTGGGGGAGAGCTGTTTGTGGTAGAGGTGTTAGGAGGAAAGGGGAAGTTGCCAAACTCTTGGACAAAGTAAGAGGTAGAGAGAGCCCCCTGAGAACATTGAAATCTCTTCTGTGTGTTAGTATGTGGATTTTTACAACTGGTAAAGATATTAATTTTATGCCATTTTTGGATGGTCTAAAATGAATAATTTTTTGATGCATGCAGTCTGACTTTATGTCATCTGCTTGACTGTTCAGCAAGTTTTCTGAGTGTGGTAGATCTGTTACAAATGCCTGAGGCTGGGTTTCTATTCAAATCAACCCAGATTTCATTATGTAGTTTTAGTAGGTGCTTTAACTATTTGAAGACCCAGTTGGTTTTGCTGTGTTTGAAAAATTTTGTATTAACTATGAGCAAGTTCTGTTGTATTTGTAAATGGGTGTGTTAGAAAGATTCTGCTGCATGGGATAGTCTTCATGAGGAAAGTATGAGAGACCAGTTTAGGGAAGAGTGGTAGTATTTGAGTTGGATAATTTAGATCTAAAAGAGATGACTTTGTGAGGCTGTTTCACTGAGATGTTATTGACTGTGAATGTTATGGAGCAGTGAACACTGACTGAGGGAGAATGGAAGGAAATTAATGAGATATTAATGAGTGATTTGTTATAAGGAGGCGTGTATGATTCTGTGAATAGAGGTTAGAATCTGCTGGTTCCTGAATGAGCTGGATTAGAGTGAGGTCAGTCAGGAACTCATTAAAGTCATTCTGTGTTTACCTAGCATGTCTAGATTGAAGTTACTCAGCATAATAATGTCATCGATGTGTGTCTGAGACAGTTAGAGAAGATCATCTGAATGAAGGATTAGAGTTTTTATTGTGGAAGAAGGTGGCAAATAGACCACAACAATAATAGGTAGTTATTTTTGGAATTACTTTTTTTATAAGTTTCCAGTTTGGTTCAGTGTCTAAGGCTGATTTACCTTGGGTTAACATTATAACCTTCATATGTGATGTATAGGGAATAAGGGTGCCTTCACAAGTTTATTCTACTGGTCTATGATCAAAAGTGTAGTTGTACCCAAGATAAAAGTGTTTTCGGTTGGAATGGTCATTTTTAAACACAATTCTGTTATTGTAAATAGATCAGGGCAGTTTGTATATTAAGGAGGGAGCCTATTAGATCTAGTTTGCTTCTGGTGCTTTTGGCATTCAGAAAAAAACAGGAACTGGAAGAGGATTCAGGGACTGTAGTCATGATGCCTTTTCATGGCTGCTGACCTCAATTCCATTTGAAATTGAAATTCCTCTCTGCATGGATTAACATGGCTTGGCAAGGGAGTACTGACAAACCTGCAAAACATAAGCTTTGCAGATGATTGTAGTTTGTTATCAATGGAAATTGCTCTGACATTTAGCAGGGCTTTTTATATATTGCCTCCATATTTTAAAGTCTTCTTAATAATTGATGTGTCATGCATATTTTTTGACTAAACTGTTACTTTTTGGTTAATGGGATGAGTCATTACTTATGAGTTCCCATTGTATAGTGAGTTTTTAAATACTTTCCCTGTATATTGGAGACAGTAGTCTGTGAATATGTCATAACGTCTTCCTAAATGAGGTATACAGAACAGTATTGTATGTGCAACTGCTTGACTTGATACAAGTACAGTTATTTCATCAGCGGTTTTATTTTTAATGTATCATGATTTTTGGCTTAACAAAAATCATTACTGTCACTGAAACAATCTATTAAATAATATAAGATTGGGTAACACTACAAGTATCTCAGACTCACCATTGACAATCAACTGTTTTTCTTTCAGTGCACTAACGACATACTAAAAGATATAAATAAAGGATTATGAATGCAATATTATTGCAATGATTGCCTATCACCAGACATTAGACAAACACTAACAAGTACTATACTTATACACAAACTCATCTATGGTTGCCATGCTATTGGCAATACATATACATATATGTTCTAATACAACTGCAAGCCACATACTACAAAAGTGAAAATGTTGTAGCTAAGGCCCTTATAACCACAACTGCAACATTATAAACAAATTGCAATGGAAGTCCTATGAAAATAGACTGAAATGTAATTATCTTATCTTCACTTACATAAGGTACTTCACAATAGCCAGTGCTCAGCATTAAACTCACTGCTAGAATGGCACTCTGCAGCTTGAAACCTCAGATCTAACAACAAAATTCTCATTGACGTTAACAAGACTAGATATAGACACAGAGGTAAGACACTTTGTATATTCCTATGTAGACAGTGGAATTTCCTACCACTACAGTTAAAATTATTAGACAATCATAATGACTTTAAACAATGATGTTAAGTCCTACCTTTAAATAACACTATTCTGTTACAAGTGCAGTCAGACATGACATCTCTTCATTTTCAACAAGCAACCACTCTACCTGAAGTATCTTGTCTCATGACACTACCATATTTATAACACTTGTAAATGCTGTAAGTATAAGATATACTTACTGCTGTTAACCTCCCAAACTCTACTCCTCCTGTCCTCGATGCTCAACTATACTCCTCTGCTATAGCACTGCTTTCTTTCTCCTACCTGCATCTAACTCTGTTTCTCCTTTTCACCCTATTTTTATGCATCCTCTCTGATTCTCATTCTGTGATCCTTTAAATAGAAATAAACTCACTTCATTCAATGTCACATGTGTTGCCAGTATGTCTACAATGCTACTTATTTCAGTGATATATTTATTTTGTCTTGGATCAGATGTAAGCATGGCTTATATGTTGATTTTTTGTGCATCTTAATGAAGCCAGTTTTCCGTCTAAAAATGAACAGTGCCCAGGAGGGCTAACCCAGTCAACAAAATGTAAATAACATAAAAGATACATTTGGCAGATATTGGTGCACATTTATTTCAGAAAGATTAGATACAATATACTGCCATGCTCTGATGACACCTTATATGGTTCCAAAGGTTCTATTATGTTGACATCATGACTGCAGTAAAACATCAGTGATTAAAAAGAAACCTTACAGAACAGAGTAATCTTGTTTTAATATGTTATTTCTCAACTTAAATTGATGGCTAGCCAGTAACAATAACAACACTGTATGTCTTTACCCTTTTACCACGTGTTCCAGTAAAAAAGTAACCATTTTGTTGTAAAGGCATGTGCACTGAAAAGCTTAGGGTGTAGTCTCATGTAATTCAAACCAGACTTAGACAAAATAATACAAAATATAAAAATGAAAAAGCTTGACCTTAACTATAAAGCTAGCCTATTTTAGACAGCATCTTTCCTTTACACATAAGCAAGTCAGATACCATAAAAAAACAGCAAAATACAAACTAAGTTTTTGCAGCCCTCTAGCTGTTCAATCTGCCCTAGAAAGCCTGACTACCCCATCTGTAATTTGTTACTGCTAGGATATACTAGCTATCTGTGCTGACAAATATACTGTCAGACTGCACATCACTACTTCACTTAAATTCTGTTTGCATACTGTTTACCGGGTTGCTCTTTCACTAAACGGACTTAGCTGATTGTTGTTTTTTTTAAAAATTCTTATCGCTTTCCTACTGGAAGAACCCACTGTGTTCGCATACACGACCCCCAGTTCCCACACTCTGTATCCCTCCAAACCCTGCCCACTCTTTCTTCATCCAATCATCATCCTTCTCATTTCCCCGTTTTCCTCACTCTTTATTCAACCAACACTCACAGCTCACAAAACATATTTCACAGACTCTTCTCCCCCTGATTGAGACAAACAAACCTTCCTACAGAGATAAAAAAGCCACAATCATTCATACGTCTAAACAGGGCTGGGTTCCCATTTTGAGAACCCCAGCAAATGCCAAATTAGGGGCCCCTGGATGCTTTCAGTCTAAGTATTACCCTTTCACTGCCACTCCTTTTAAGAAACGTCTTAGCTCATGCTGCAAAGTTTTAGGAGTAGTACGCATAGACTGACTTGTAGCTAAAATGCTTTTACATTCCAATAGGCCTATGTACCACATTGTGTTGGCCCATCTCACAAAAGGACATTCACAGTTACTGGCATTTAGTTGCAACAATGATCTCACAAATGGACATTCACAGTTACTGGCATTTAGTTGCAACAATGATATGTTACGACAACTCTATGTACAGGGCTGGACTTAGGCAAAATGGCACCCTAGGCACTGACTACTGTTTCTTGTCACCCCCACATTCTCCAGGGCCCCCCTCTGCTTTCCCCCTTCTTGAGCTTCCCACACAATGCAAATTAGGTTTTTCTTCTTTTTCTCATATTTTGCCTTACTTTTTGGCTTATTCAAGATGCCATGACTTTCTATATGTTCTGAAGTGCATTTTAAAGTTTTTTTTTTCTTTTTAGAAAACCTTTACATCCAGTGATAGCTTGAACAGAAATTATGATTAAGGAAAGAAATTCATTGTAGCTGTTCAACTTTAATTATCTTTGCATTCTTTCAACACACCTTTCCTGACCAGAACAGTGCAGTAATAACCTCTTAGGAAATAGCTCAATTAAGTTGGGACCCTACTCTGGGATGCATTTTAGATAGTTTCCCAACCTTGTAATCCAGTGGTGACCTGAACAAAAATCACAAGTAAGAAAAGAATAATGTTCATAGCTGATAAAATAGTATCTCATAATAAACAAAGACAATTGTATTAAAACCACACTTGAGAAAGAAAACTGTTGTACCACATCCAGAAACCAGTAACACCTTTTCCAGATGAAAGTCTGTTTAATTCCACAGCGAATTTGACAGTAAAAAACACAGTGAAAACTTCACCAGTAAAACTACTAGTGCCTCGGCCGTAAGAGCCTTTACAGAGTAAAATGCCTGCTCACAGCATGCTTATTTATATTAAATTTCAGACCAATAAAGTCAAACCCCACTAGCTGTGGATATACATATTTCGGTCTTGTTATGACCTCGTCAGCACAGCACAAGCAGAGTGTTTGACTAAGCATAAGAAACACAGTTGGCTTTATTGGTCTGAAATTGTCTATTAAAATAATGAAGCAAGTCATGGGCATTCAGAATTACCAATTAGCTGAAACGCCTGATGTTCATAAGGGTCATTTGCATATATCCCATGTGCCTCTGATACAAGAGGTTTGGGAGGTCACTCAGTGGAAGCTCTATCTTTGCTGGAGTTTTCATTTTGTTTTTACTGATTGTTTTTTCAGTGACCTTCTCACTTACTGTTTTAGTTTGTTGTTTGGGATATTTTTGCAGTGACCCTAATGATAATGGACATCAGCTGGGTATAACAGCCCTGTGTTTCTTATGCTTAGTCAAACACTCTGCTTGTGCTGTGTTGACAAGGTCATAACAAGGCTGAAATATGCATCTCCACAGCTAGTGGGGTTTTGCTTTATTGGTCTGAAATTGTCTATTAAAACGACAAAGCAAGTCATGGGCATTCAGAATCACCAATTAGCTGAAACACCTGCTGTTCATAAGGGTCATTTGCATATATCCCATGTGCCTCTGATACAAGAGGTTTTTGAGGTCATTCAGTGGAAGCTCTAGCTTTGCTGGAGTTTTCAATTTGTTGATAAATAATTTAGGATTACAGACAGGGTTACCATTTGAAATGCCGGGGCCCATTAGAGTGAGTCTTGAAATATAGAGACTGAATGCCCAAAAAAGCAGACTTAGTATATGTAAGACATATAATAAGTACAAGATGGCCATTTTGAGGAATATTCCTTTTCTCTGAGGTATGGTGATCTTGGAGTTGGTATATATAAGTTTGGTGATGTGGGGGTGAAGGGGAGTTTGCCCACTGCAAAAAAAAGAAGTTTAAAGGAGAAGAGCAATGCTTGAGATTCACTCTTCTGGATTTTCAGTCTGTTTTTTTGGCATGTTGGCACCAGGCATTTTGGAAGCCAACATTTCAATAGGGAGCCTAACAGACAGTCAATAAAACCAGATATCAGAGTTTTCTATTTCTTATTGCTCAAAAATGCATGTTGATTCAAAATGTGCTATTCTGTTAACTTTTTAAAATTGAATTAGAGTAATATTTAAAATGTGTTCAGGAAATTTGAAGCCGTTATTTTGCTCTTATTTTTGGCTTAGCCCAAACTTGTTGAGAAAAAAAGTTGAGTTATATTATCTAGCATTCTGCCAGTATTTATAAAACTCCCCAAAAGAGAAGAACAGCCATGAAGGTCAGAAGCATCAGCTTTTCTTAAAATCCAAGGTAAGTACTGAGATTGGTCACTCGGGATTGCTGATCTCTAGTGTTTATTCACTGATTATCAACTAGCAGGATCATATCACAACCCTGTTTCATTAAAGAGCATAATCAGAAAATTAATACATTTTTCTCCTAATTTTTCCTCAACCAGCAGCAGCTTTTGTGGGGCCCCCACACAGTCAAGGATGTTTAAAGGCCCCTCTTGCAGCCACTGGTATGGCAGGTGACTAAAGCTGGCTATGATATTAGTTTTAGTGGAGAAAATGTCCACCAGCATGATTTAATTAAGCCAAGGCCACTATGTCAATGGTAAAATATTTAATGAAATTGTGAAGCCTATTATTCGACAAAGCACTGTTACTAACTACAATCAGTTATCTTTCAGCTTTAAAAGCAATGTAAATAAGAGCTATTGTTATCCACCTGGTGTATTAAGTACACAAGATTGCCATATGAGCTTTTGTTGGTTTGAGTGACATTGCAAAATATCAAAATAAAGATAACTTGCCCTGGGTGGGGACCAGGAGGCCCCCAGCGTGTGCCCAAAGTGGGCTATACAGCTAAACACCACCCAACCCTACTGTCTCACTCACACCACCATTCACTTGCATACAAATTCATCAAACTCACCTGGAAACAACTCACTAGACTCTGTCCTCCACTCTAAAATCTCCCATCTCACAAATATCAACTGCTAAGCTTTCACTCTCCTAAAATAACATTCTGAGCCTACACAATAACTCTTGTAACATGCTTTACTCAGGAGCCCCTCCTCTCCCATTCCTCCTACTCCTCTCCCATCTAATGTCCTACCATTCATGGCCCCTATGTCATCTCTCAATCCCCTCATCTTCTACCTCACAAACTTTATCTACCAACTCCCACCAGAGGTTTATTGACTTAATTCCAACCCTATTCCCTCTCATATCCACACATCTCTTTAAATATAAAACTTACCACCAAAAACTAATCTCTAAAAGCCTCTGTCCAAAACCTAAATCTAAGCTAAAATCCCTTAGCCATAAAACTTAGTGGGGATATACACCCCAACCCAGGCCCAACTTCCTCCCGATAGCCACCCCACCCCCTCTGCAAACATCAACTCCCCTACAAAACACTCCTCAGACTCCCCTTCTCTATTCACTGTCCACATTTACATAAGAAGTATGCATACCAAGATGCCTGAATGTCATTCATGGCTTGTCCAGCACTCATCTGTCAATGTGATATTAATTGAGACCTGGCTGAAAACCTAAACCAATGATAATGAGATACTCCATCCACACTGTAACATCTATAGAGCTGACAGAAAACATAAGAGGCCTGGAGGAGTTGCAATACTCTATAGAAACACACTTCAGCACTCTCTACCACCTCTAACCCCTCCCCAGTTTGACAAAGGAGATATCCTGGTCACAACTTTCAAACTAAACCAACACAAATCTACGTACATTATAGAAATCTATATCCCTCCTGGTAACAATCATAGCAATACAGAAGACATCATCTGCTGTCTCACCTCTAACATTCCCATGCCTCTCAACAGTCCAGCTTTTCACAGAATGTCCCTGTTTTTGACTCATGCTTTTGGTCTGTTCTTCAAAAAAAATTGTGGTTTTCTGGCAAATCACAGAGGATTGAAATTACTAAATAACAACATACATTTGAGTTTCAGATGTCCTATCCTTCAGAAAATCCATGCTAACACAAATCGTGTTATTCTAGCAACTTTCTAAGTCTGTAAGTGCAGTATTTAAGTTCGGTCCCTATTTTTGGGCCTTTCTACCTCCATTATTTTAGGCTTTGTCCAGATTTCTTCTGCTAAGAAGTTGAGAGGTATGATTCCTCAACAAAGATTAATATTAGGCAACTTTAATATTGACTGTGTTTCACTGTCCATTAGTATCACATCTCAAAACATAATTCTGTACATACGTACTCAACTGATCACTTTGTCTACTTGCTATAATAATAAAAATGGCAAAAGAACCACCATAGGCTTGATACTCTCCTCTACCCCAAGTAAAAGCTCTACTTCAGGCACTCTCCCAGACTCTTTAAATGAGCATCTTCTCATATGTGGTTAAAGAAAACAAACCTCCAAAAGCAACATCATTACAATGTGGCACGTAACCTCTCAGATTTAAAAAATGGCATGTTTGTCTCATATCTCAATCAGTACAACTAGACAATGTCAAAATATTTACTTCTTGATGATGCTGTATCATACTTTAATAACATCTTCTCAAGCTTGGTGAATGAATGAGCCCAACTCAGAAAAAAGAGTTAAGTCAAATCCTGCCCCTTGGCTGACCAGAAATACTTAACTTCTTCTGAAACGTTGAGATG
Source organism: Protopterus annectens (assembly GCF_019279795.1). Lineage (NCBI taxonomy): Eukaryota > Metazoa > Chordata > Ceratodontiformes > Protopteridae > Protopterus > Protopterus annectens. Next base: position 759,459,250 of record NC_056745.1, read on the forward strand.
CTGCCTGGAAAACCTGGGCAACAAACAAAACTCAAGCTAACCATTACAAATTCAGAAACAGAACTAAATATCAAATTAAATCTGCCAAAAAATACTATATGTATCTCTAAAGTAATAATCACAATAACCCCAAATTATTCTGCTGTTCCCTAAATCAGTTCTTAAACCTTGGCTGCTCATAGAAACCCTCCCCAAACAAACAATTCAAACAACTCTACAAACATCAGTAATGCATTCAACTTCAGCTTTATTGGTTCAGTTTCATCCTTAATAGCAACAACCAAAACAATACCCGCAGCAAATTTCAGACCCTAAAATCTCCACATTCCCAATCCCTCCAATTGTTCCCTACCTCTACCATTAAAAAACCTCTGCTCAGACTAAAACCCAACTCCCTAGTACATGACAACCTACCAGGTGAATATCTAAAACCTGCAGCAGAGGCCATAACCTCTCCTGTCTCTATATTGATTAATTACTCTATCAATGAATCCCATGTAACACTTGTATGGGAAAACTGCTGCATCCTTCCCATTCATGATGATGGTCAATTAACTGAGTTCACTAATTATAGACCTATCATCATACTTTTCCATCTATCCAAGATACTTAAAAAATGCATTTGGTCTCAATTACTTCACTATATCACCCAAAAAACTCTTCTCTCTCCCTCATAGCATGGCTTCTGTCCCCATCATAACACATCCATGGCTCTCCTTTGCTTCATTAATGCAATCAAACCAAAGTCAACCTAGTATCAACCCTCTTTCTTGAGCTCTCTAAAGTTTTTAACATGGTCTAGACCTTGATAACTCCTCTATCTCTCCTGGTGTTCCAGCTACACCAGACAGTGAAATGGCTGATTAACATCTCACCTTTTCTCCCCATATCAGTTGGAGTTCCACAGGGATCCATACTTGGTCCTATTATATTGATGACATTTGCAGGGTTATTGCAACTGACTGTTAATGACCTTGCCCTGACAAACAAAAATGTCACTCTAGTATAGTACGCAGATGATTCAGCCATCTTCTACTCAGTAAAAAAACTATTGACTCTGTAGAACAGTTGACTCAAGAATCTTTCTCCTTGGTAAAAAAAATGGCTGATCTCCAAACAGCTATTCATGAACCCCAACAAAATCAAAATTACTTCTCTTCACTCCAAAACACATTGCAATAAAAAGTCATTCTTCTCTGTTACATCCTCTAACAAAACCAAAATACAGCATGTGACCCATTCCAAACTTCTCAGAGTTTATATAGATGAAGTCCTAAAATTTGAAGTCGACATAGATCATGATGTAGTTAAAAATCACCAAAAACATTTCACTCTCTGTAGAAGCAAACCATATCTAATTTACATAGCCAGGTGTCATATTACTGCAACCTCCCTCTTACCCACCCTTCTCTATGCTGCACCAATATTTAACAACATCCAGCAAACTTATCTAAACAAGCTTGTGCAGTGCTACAACAAGGTCACAACATTTGCAACCAACCTCCCCCACAGATCACACCACTGTCTTGCACTCAGACACCTTCAGTCGCTTGAACTATACTATCAACTTATTTATTCTCAACTCCTTACTGTCAATAAGCTACTAAATAAACCAAACGACTGTCCATCCTTAACAAACCTAATACAATATTACCACCAAACTAGAACTTTGTGGTGATCCGACAAAGCTCTACTGCTTATATCCAAAACTAACAGTTCAGATGGCTGCTTTCTGTACTCATACAGTGTCCAAAACCTGGAACTCCCTTTCCATAATAGACAAGAAACCTTCATTAAAGTCTTTCAAACTTAAAACCATGCTGTAGATGCTCTCCACCTGATTAAACCATTCTTCTCTCCTCTAACTGCTCTTCTTGCCAAACTCTTTATTCCTTCTAAAACAGAGTAGCTGCATAACATTACAACATACAAAATGACTAAATACTGTATCAAAAATGTAATTGACAATCGTCATTATAAGACTATGCCTGTTTGTGTATAATTCCTCTACTGATTCCTTGCTTTCCATGTTTATGCATATACTGTATAAAACTGTCACTTCCCTTACATAAGCATAAAGTATCTATGTTAGATATCATTGTCAGTGTTCATTTGTATTGTATTGTATTATACTGTATTTTATTGGAACTTCTCTCCCTTGACCTCTGCCAAAAATGGGTCCTGAGCACAGATGGACTTTCCTGATAAATAAAAGCAATAAATAAATGAATAAATACATAAACTGTTTTGTATATACACCACAGGATCTGTACAGTCTTTTGATATACTCATTAATATATGCTAGTAAACATCTTCTTATACAAGATGTTGTGTTTTACTCCCCACTGGCTTTTCTTAAGTTGTATCAGTCTATTGACTGTCATTCTCGGGCATCTGTATAAGTCATCTTGTCTTTGATGAGTTAGAATTTCTGTGCGTCTCTGGCTTTATCTGTGTCAAGACTAATACAATTACTTATGTAAAGATTTCTGAAATACACACTAAAGCTGGTTTACTTTAGTTTGCATTTGTCACTATTAAACACTTGCCCATTTTTGTCACATCTGTCCCAAAGGCTGATCAAATTTATGTCACTGTTTTCTTCACTTTCGCCATTGACATATAATGATGTATGCTTACCACACCACGGAGTTGTTCAAAAAAATTATCTGTCTTGGCATGGGAAGGTCTTGAGATATACTCAACCTAAATGACAGGACTTTCCATGGTACTGACCAAACTGAGTACCAGTTTGCAAAATATATGATTTTTTATAAAGATGTCACTCCAAATGAACAGGAATGGTATGGAAGTCTGGGACTTGTACTAACTATACGATGTGCTAGGAACCATACATATTAAGAATGCTAGTTTGCTATCAATGTATAAGGTGAAACAGTGACAAAGAGGTGGCACTGTGACAAAAGAACAGCACAGTGGCACAGCAGATAGCATTATTGTCTTACAGCAAGAGGATTCCTGGTTTGATTCTCAGCTGGGGTGCATTCTGTGCAGAGTCTGCATGTCCTCCCTGTGTTTGCATGGGTTTGCTATGGATGTTCTGGTTTCCTCCCACATTCCAAAGACATGCAGTTGGTGGAATGGATACTCTAAAATGGTCATAGGTTTAAGTGTGCATATGAGTGCGTGGTGTGGAAGAACCACAGCAGCAGGGCTAGCTACCAGGTGGTGTAAATCTTGGCACTAGATGATTGTCAGTATTGAAGTGACCCCTTATGCAAAATGGAAAAATGGATTGTGGATAGATGGGTATAAGGTGAAAACCTTGTATTTACTAATTTCTAAATTGATACTGTGATTGCTGTGACAAATCTGTAAAGAATCAATTTGCTTTGATATTATATCTAGCTATTAAAAACTCTATATCATGGCTCCCAGACTGACTCCAAAATGGTCCATATGGATTAGGGTTCTACCCTAGTTACCATATGAAAAATAAATAAAAAGGTGTATTGACTAACAACCAGCTTTTGTGCTAGGTGTGCCGAACACCTTTGCATTTTAAACTTTGGGTTAAGTGTTTCAACAACTGACATCTTGTGTGGGCATGTTTTAACAGACATTTAGCTTCACAGGATCCAATAACCATACCTTTAAATGCTAAATGTAAGTTTGGCTCACCAGTTTAGATGTACTGCTTTTCACAAACCATGGTTTGACCAGTTGCAGTAGTTCTAAGTGTAGTTTCCCCTTGATGTATACACTACATCTTCATGGGGAGTCAGCGAATGGTTTTACATATGGTTTCAGGATGACCTTAACTATTCCACTCATGATAATAGTTTTGTCCTAATGGTCTGAATATCCTTTAGGTCAAATGTGCCTTTGAGTGATGTATGTTTCTTTGTGTGTTATGGCTCCAATGGAAGGAATCTCATTACCACATTATGATATTAATTTAATTTCATGCACTGACTGTAAGCACCTCAAGACATATGCTGAAGATCCACCCATTTGTCCAAATCTGCGGAGTGGTAGAATATTCCCTGATGCTGCTTCATCATGTTTTAGTTGAGGTGTGTACCCATCTTGTGGTAAGGTGACTTGATGTCCAACACTGTGTAGATTTCATCTTGGCCAGCTTTGTGATCATTGCAATGCATACACTGCACATAGAAATCTTCACATCCTCTTCATATAGAGATGTTTTCTGAACAGTCACATGGCCTCACTCAAGTCAGGATTAGAGCATTTAATCTTTGACCACCAAGCTCTGCCCTGCACACTGGGTTGTGATGTGACAAAAGCAAGAAGCTCACTGTGGGATACAAAAATGCCAGCAGCAAAACTGAGCATCTTTGATCTTCTCTTTTGGCTGCTCCCGTTAGGGGTCACCACAGCGGATCATCTGTTAACATTTCTTCCTGTCCTCTGCATATTGCTCTGTCACACCAACCACCTGCATGTCCTCTCTCACTATATCCATAAACCTTATCTTAGGCCTTCCTCTTTTCCTCTTACCTGGCAGCTCCATCCTTAGCAGCCTTTTCCCAATATACCAAGTTTCCCTCCTCAGCACATGTCCAAACTAACGCAATCTCTCCTCTCTGACTTTGTCTCCAAACCGTCCAACCTGAGCTCTAATATACTGATTCCTAATCCTGTCCATCCTTGTCACACCCAGTGCAAATCTTAACATCTTTAACTCTGCTACTTCCAGCTTTGACTCCTGCCTTTTTGTTAATGCCACCGTCTCCAACCCATGCAACATAGCTGGCCTCATTACCCTCTTGTCGACCTTTCCTTTCACTCTTACTGATACCCATCTGCCACAAATCACTCCTGACACTCTTCTCCACCCATTCCATCCTGCCTGTACTCTCTTCTTCACCTCTCTTCCACACTCACCATTACTCTGAACTGTTGATCCTAAGTACTTAAACTCATCCACCTTTGCCACCTCTACTCCCTGCATCCTCACCATTCCTCTATCCTCCCTCTCATTCACACACACATATTCTGTCTTAGTCCTGCTGACCTTCATTCCTCTTCTCTCTAGAGCGTATCTCCACCTCTCCAGGGTCTCCTCAACCTGGTTCCTACTCTCACTACAGATCACAATGTCATCTGCAAACATCATAGTCCATGGGGCCTCCTGTCTGACCTCGTCTGTCAACCTGTCTATCACCATTGCAAATAAGAAAGGGGTCAGAGCTGATCCTTGATGTAATCCCACCTCCACCTTAAATGCAACTCTCACTCCCACTGCAGACTTCACCACTGTCACACTACCCTTGTACATATCCTGTACCACTCTTACATATTTCTCTGCCACTCCTGGCTTTCTCATACCATAACACCCTCTCTAGGCACCCTATCATATGCTTTCTCCAAGTCCACAAGGACACAATGCAACTCCTTCTGACCGTCTCTATATTTCTCCATCAACACTCTCAGAGCAATCATTGCATCTGTAGTGCTCCTTCCTGGCATGAAACCATACTGCTGATCACTAATCATCACCTCCCCTCTTACCTAGCTTCCACCACTCTTTCCCATAACTTCGAGCTGTGACTGATCAGTTTTATCCCTTCTGTAGTTAGTAAAGCTATGCACATCACACTTATTCTTAAAAAAAGGTACCAAAACACTTTTTTTTCCACTCCTCAGGCATCCTCTGACTTTCCAAGATTTCATTAACAATCTGGTTAAAAACTCCACTGCCATTTCTCCTAAGCACCTCTATGGTTCCACTGGTATGTCATCTGGACCAACAGCCTTTACATTCTTCATCCTCTTCATAGATGTCTGTACTTCTTCCTTGCTAATCTGTTTCACTTCCTGCTTCACTATCCCCATATCATCCAACCTTCTCTCCCTCTCATTCTCTTCATTTATCAGCCCCTCAAAGTACTCTTTCCATCTGCTCAACACACTCTCCTCACTTGTGAGTACATTTCCCTCACTATCCTTTATCACCCTTACCTGCTGCAAATCTTTCCCAGCTTGGTCCCTCTGTCTAGCCAATCGGTACAGGTCCTTTTCTCCCTCTTTAGTGTCCAACCTTTCATACAACCACTCCATATGCCTTATCCTTTAGCCTTCGCCACCTCTCTCTTTGCCATGCTCCTCATCTCCTTATACTCCTGCCTACTTTCTTCATCTCTTTGACAATCCCACTTCTTCTTCACCAGCCTCTTCCTCTGTATGCTCTCCTGTACTTCCTCATTCCACCACCATGTCTCTTTGTCCTCCTTCCTCTGTCCAAATGTCACACCAAGCACCTTTCTAGCCGTCTCCCTTACCATCTCTGCTGTAGTTACCCAGCTATTTGGTAACTCTTCACTGCCCCCCAGTACCTATTTTAACTCTTCCCTGAACTCCACCTCACAATCACCCTTTTTCAACTTCCACCATTTGATCCTTGGCACTGCTCTCACACTTGTCCTCCTCTTCTTGATCACCAACGTCATCCTACAGACCACCATTCTATGCTGCCTAACTACACTTTCCCCTGTCACCACTTTGCAGTCTTCAATCTCCTTCAGACTGGCCCCCTTGATTGCAAAAACTGCAAAAGGTGCAGATTCACTTTTTATAAGGTAAGTGCACACGATGCACTTGCATAGCAAACTATAACTATGAAACACAAAAGTTGTGAATAATATGTAATTTATATTGTTAAGTCACATCTTTTGCATACATTTCCAATTTGCATCTCATTATGTACAGATTTGCCTATGAAGTTCTTCATTACTTTCCTAAGGTTACACATAAGTCAGCTCTGTGAATCCCATCTCATGCGTACTTGTTAACAAATGGTACACACACTCACTGCACACTTGTATAATGACTGCAAATGCCAGTCTTAAAAGTATAAATCCTCAAATAGATGGTAAATTTGACTGAATTAATTGATAAATGCAGACAATGTTGCTATTTAATAGGAGAGTTTACCTTTGACACATTTTGGTCCTTTGTTTACATGTCATCTTATACTTGACATGCACTAAGGGAAGTATTTGCCTAGCAGTTTTTTGGCATGTGTATATCTGCAGATCAAATGACCAAATGCCTGGGCTAAGAAAAATGGAATCATATTTTACTTTTTGGTGCACGTAATGCAGAGCACAGAGTGCATGAATGAGTCAGTGTAGAGTAATATATGCCAATGACTGCATACATTCAGCATATGTTTTCTGTTATATTGTTTTCACTCCTCCTCTTACTAGCAATGTGGGTAGTTTAGGGGATTGGATAGCTAATGAGCAGTGAACAAGCTATATGCTAGCAGCTGGATTTTATTTGTTAAAGCAGCCTGTATTACTGAGTAACTCTGATTGAGTTGCATAAACCATATCTAAGGTATAAGGTAGCCCCTGAAATGAGTTTACTATGCATTATGGGTCTAATCTGCTGAAAAGCAACAAATTCAAATAATTTGTTTTCATTGCAAATAAGTCAGTATAGCAGGGGATGCAAAGGTTATTTGCCTTCAGTGAAGAATCCGCAGAAACATATACGGTAATTGTAATTTTTTCACATGCATTAATTCCTGCTGATTTGTGATATTCTTATTTTTCCATATTTTGCTTATGGTGCTTACACTGTTGCCATATTTTTGCCGCCTTCGTTCATATCGTTTCCGTCTTGTGCCTACGTTTCTGTATGTGTCTACTCCATCCCCTCTTGGCATGTACAGACTTTATTTTGAATCGGGTAAATTCTTTTGCTTACAATTACATGTGAAATGTGTTGCTGTTGTAGTATTCTGCCACCTAGTGCCTACTTTGTTAATAGCAGTCATGTTTTTGTGAACAGATTATAGTAGTGTCAGTAATAAATACCACTTAGCTTTCTCTGCTTTGTAAAAATTCACAATTTCCTCTTTTGCTGTAGTCATCATAAACCAGAGCGCTGCACCAGCTGACTCCCTCTTCCTCAGAGTAGCAAAAGCAGAAATGTATATTTCATGTTTTTGCAGCTCAACCTGCACAGTACAGAAGTTACATCTGCAAACAATTTTTTTATACATCAGCCACCAAACAATATGTGACCCTGCTGGCTTGTTGCTCAGGGCTATAAGCATCTATAGATCAGCATTCTTGATTTGTTTTCCATGTGAGTATCTTAAGTATTATGGGGTCTATAAAACAGCATGACTTTCACTGGCAGGAGTAAATGAGTTTGTGTATGTGTATGTACACTTTTGCATGTGTGTGTGTGTGTGTGTGTGTGTGTGTGTGTGTGTGTGTGTGTGTGTGTGTGTGTGTGTGTGTCTGTGCTAGTGCATATAAGAGTATATGTGGATGTATACATGTGTTTGTACACGTGTGCGTGTGTGTGTGTGTGTGTGTGTGTGTGTGTCTGTGCTAGTGCATATGAGTATATGTGAATGTATACATGTGTTTGTACATGTGTGTGTGTGTGTGTGTGTGTGTGTGTGTGTGTGTGTGTGTGTGTGTGTGTGTGTGTGTGTGTGTGTGACCTGATTAGTACAGCAGTAAAGAATACTAATGCACTGTGCTGCACTAAAGAATTATGACTATGCAACAAAAGTGAACTAATATGGCTGCCTGCCTACTCCCTCACTCTCTTGTGTGGTCCTTAAATGGTTAGCACACCTTCACCGTTGGAGGACAGGAAGGAGGATGCTTAACACAGGATATGGAAAGAAAAGATCAGAGCTTAGGAGGTCACCTATGATTACCGACTTGCCTCCTGCACGTCAAGAAAAATAAATATATGAGTAATACAGTTAGTAAAGCAGACAAGAACACTATGCAGAAAGAACTGCTTCACAGCAGAATAGTGACCTGATAAGTCTGTGCAAAAACTGAGACTCTGCATTTTTCCAAGTTTACAGGAGCAGGATTTAAAAGCTGTCTGTATGTTTGTTCCTTTGTCGCCCTCCACCGTTATGTTACGCTTCGTACACATTTCTTGCCCAAAGAGGTTGAGGTATAGCTCCATATTTTTTTATTTTTGGTGTGTCCCTCTTAAAATATGATGTTTCAGGGCAAATCCACGACTGAAGTCACTAATGACAGACATTTGAGTTTCAGAACCTCATATTCTTCAGATAATGCTTGCTAACCCATCCGGTTATTTCTGCATTTTTCTAAGTTTATAGGGTCAAGATATAAAATCAGTCTGTATTTGTGGTCCTTTGCCCTCTCCCCACATTATTTTATGCTTCATGTAGATCCCTTGTGAAAGAGGCTGAGAAATAACTCCATATTTTTTTTACTTTTGCTGTTTCTCTGAAAATGTGTTTTTTTTCTGGCAAATCAGTGACTAAAGTTACTAAGTAATGCCAAACATATGAGTTTCAGAATTAGATATCCTTCAGAGAATGCATGCCAACACATATCCTATTATTCTAGCATATTTCTAAGTTTATAGGAATAAGAGTTAAAATCTGTCATTATGTTTGGTCCTTTGCCCACCCCCCCAACAATTATTTTATGTTTTTGTCCAGATTTCCTATACAAAGTGGTGAGAGGCATAGCTCCTAGTTTTTTTATCTTTGTTGTGTACCTCCTAAAACATTGTATTTTTTTGGGAAATAACTGACAGAAGTCACTAAATAATGACAGACAACTGAGTTTCAGAACTGCATATCCTTCAGAGAATGCATGCTTACACATCTTGTAATTTCAGCATTTTTATAAGCTTATTTGAACAAGATCTAATATCTTTCTGCATGTTTGGTCCTTTGTCCTCCTCCTCATTATTTTATGCTTCATCCAGATTTCTTGGACTAAGTGGTTGAGGAATAGCACCATATTTTTTATTTTTAGTCTGTTCCTCTTGAATTGTGGTATTTTCTGTCAAATCACTGACTGAATTCACTAAATAATGAAGACACTTGACTTCCACAATTACATATTCTTCAGAGACGGCATGCTAATAAATTTCCTGTTATTCCAGCATTTTTGAAAGTTTATAGGAGAAATATTTAAATTCTGCCTGCATGTTTGGTCATTTGTCCCCTACCCAACAATTAATTTATGCTTCATCCAGATTTTTTGTGCTAAGATGTTGAGAGGTATAGCTTAGTTTCTTTTTGTCTGTTCCTCTTAAAATCTGGTGTTTTCTGGCAAATCACTGACTGAAGTCACTAATGACAGTCATTTGTTTTATTTTTTATTTATTTTATTTTACATTTGTTTATTGGGAAAGTCTGACTGGAACAAGGTCCATTTGCAGCGGGGGCCCGGGGAGAAAAGCTCCACATAAAACAATATGTATAGAGTAAATATACAATCAAAAATATATATCATACAATGGTTTGTTCCAAGCAAGCCTAATTTACACATAGTAGACCATGGATGGCAGTATTTGAGAGAAAAATACTCCACATTATCCGATGCAATCAAAAGAGACATCACACAAGACATAATAATTTACACATAGTAGGCCCTGTATGGGAGTATTTGAGTACTGTATAATAGAGAAAGTAAGCAATGAAGAGTGGAAGGTAGCAAGAATTGGAGGAGAGCAGGAAAGCATTTATGTGATGCAAGGACAGAGCTAGGACTGCAATAGGTGTGACTTAAGTGACTTTTTGAACAGTGAGATAGATGGTGCTGAAGAGATATTTTAAAGGAGGTTATTCCATTTCCTAGCAATGGTATGAGAGAGTTTCAGAACTGCATTATTCTTCACAGAATGCATGATGACACATACCCCCGGATTCACGAATCCTCCGTGTAAGACTAAATAAGTCTTTCTCGGAGGCTGCAGTTGAACGGTATGACATCAGCATGCCATGAATATTCATGAGGGCACACTGACTCAACCCGAAGTTGAACATGGACCGTGCAGGCAAGCAGGGGGCGTGTCCGACTGCTGGGCAGTATAAAGGTCCACACCCCTGCAAGTGTGTGAAATGCAAAATGTCAACACACAAGAGCGAGTCTGCTCAAATGTCCATGTACCCAACACCACATTCCCTGACATTGTAAACCCCCAGCACAGTTATAAAAAGTAAAACATTATTTTTTTTTTTCTAATTCCCGATATAGCTGCCCGTATTTGCACATGTGTGCACGGGTGTGCTCATTGCTTAGCTGCAGTTAGCAATCTCAACATGGAAGAGCATAATAAGGAATGTTTATGCAAATTACACCAAATAGTAATAGAGTAGCGATAGAGCGTTTGCGCAAAGAGGAGGCATTCACAGTTCGAGTCCCACCACTCCCCTTCTTATTTTATGTTCCAAATTAGTATATGAAATAATTCCTGACCTATATGATTAAACTTTTACTAAAAAGCAATGAAATAACCTATGTATCAGTGAACAAAATGTATATTTATAAAGGAACCTGACATATAATTGCCCGCAGTTAAGCAAGCTTAACCCAGCGCAATGTAGTTGCTCATAGCTAAATCGCGCTTTACTCAGTGCAATGTAGTTGCTTATAGCTTAATTGCACTTTACCCAGTGCAATGTAGTTGCCCATAGCTAAATAGCGCTTTCCCCAGTGCAATCGTTTTGCGCGGAGGTGCACGGCGTGCCAACCAGCGCACCATCAGGCAACATGGAGCAACGTGGAGCAAAGTTGCTTAAACACAGCCATGCCCCCTAACCTGTCTGGACAGTAGCAAAATAAAAAGCAATGATAAGGTTTGAACCCAGGACACTGTGCACCATAATCGAAGTACTGAACCACTAAGCCACAACAGTTTAGGATAAACATCCACTGTTAACATATATATAGTAATAAATGTTAGATTAACCATTGCTAAGCAGGTCTGCAGTCAGCCGAGAATATTCAAAAATGGCCAATCACAGAAAAGTGCGGGAAATGCAGCATATTTAAGCTGCATAGGCAGGAATACTCACCATAACTGATTGTAGCTCCCATCTGCAGTTAGAATGTCTGGTGTTGGAGAGGGTACACGCTTTAGAGTGCAAAGCTGGGGCATCGAGGAGTCAAGATACATGGTTTGGCTCCTAGTCAATCGGCCTGAGACTCGACTCCTGCAGGGCCAGTTACAAGGAACGGAGTATATGGCAAAGGCTTGGAACCGGTTGGCTCATGAACTCACCAGTGCCACAGGCGTCCCTTGGACTGGTGAGCAGGTCCGTCACCACCATGCAGACCTAAAGAGATGGAAGCAGGACCTTCTGAACCAGTGGATCCAGGAGGCCTGTCATATGCATGATGCCCCACTACTAAGTAGGTAGCCATGGAATGCAGAATGTAAGACAAGCTAATATAGTCTAAATAATGGATAGATATGTCTCAATATCCCTTCATTTACTCCACAGCTGCAGGTGTTCGTGCTATGAATCAGCAAGCCTATGCAGATAGGCTGCTAAGGCTGTGCCACCAGGCAGGTTAGTAAATATTCTGCATGTATTGTTACATGATATATGTGAGTGAGCATGACAAAAGTGTTTTAGCCCAATAATACAGCAATAAAATGTCCTGAATAAATCCTCTGCATGTACTGTTATATAACAAATGTCAGTGAGCCAGAAATAGAGTGTACTAACCCAGCAGAGGAGTAAAATAAGTCTGAGATACTACTCTCTGCATGTGTGTCAACATATAAGTAGGTGAGCTGCTGAGTGAAAAAACGTGTTATCAAGGATCAGATATGTCCTGAATATGTGAATATGTGTCATGCTGTAATATCAAGTAAAGTAAAGAGCCCCTAGAAAAAAGTGTGTAATGTTTAATATTAATAATTAATAAAACTTGGGTCACTGTGTGTCTGTGTGTTGTTGTTTGTTGTGTTGTTGATAAAGTAATATTGTATAGGGGTACTGTCAACCCAACCCACGACAGCAGCAAAGAAGTGGATGAAGGAAGTAAGTGAAGTTGATAAGTTACACATTTCATCCTGAATAAATCCTCTGCATGTACTGTTACATATCATAAGTCAGATAGCCAGGAATAGAGTGTAGTAACCCATGAATAAAGCAAAAACATGTCTGGAATGCTATCTCTGCATGCATTGTCATAGAAAATAAGCGAGTGAGCCTGAAAAACAGTCCTGTAACCTATCAATAAAGGTATAATGTGTCCTGAATAGATCTACTGTATGCAGTGTAATATCAAATAAAGGAGAGAGCCTGTAGAAAAGAGTTTTAATGTAAATAAGAAAGGTATAATACTTGTAGTGTGTATGTGCCAGTTACTCAAAAATGTTGTTGTACCCTTGCATTGAAGAAATGTTACTGTTGTATTAAGTGCTGACAACCCCCAGTAATGCAGTCCCATATAAAGTGGATGAAGGAAGTGACAGTAGCTGTGAAGCATGTAACAGTCCTCAACAGTTGTTAAATAGCTGACATGCATAGGTAAATCTGGCACACAAGTAGCCTATCAAGGTGTTCCCCAGAAATGTTAGTGTGCTACCTGAAAAGTAGTGTTGTGTAGAAAATCAAATGAAAAAGTCATGTGAACACATCCAGATGTGCAGATACATAAACATGTAAATAAAATACAAGTATGTAGCAGTAACATCTGCATCTTGGACAGTTACTATGTCAGATATAGGTCAGGTATATAATGAAGTAGCCAAACCCATAAAGCAATCAAATGCATGTTGCCTAGTGTAATAATACATATAGGGGATATACACCTGCAGTCAATAGGAATGTAGTGTACAGTTAAAGTACTAATAAGATGTTAATGGAGGTTTCTTTTTACACCCTACTCCACGTGCATAAACAATGCAATTCCACACCTCAATGAGTATATCTAATCTCATAACATTTGTTGGGACATATGTCCTATTGTTATATAAAATCTGCATTTACTTTGATGCATGTCCCCTGTTAAAACACCACAATCTTGGTGGCCTGTTGCCACCAATCATCCCTGAATGCTGTTGTAATGTCCACTGTCATTCAATACATGCATGTGTTATGCTTGCTGTTCAACTGTTGTAACCCTGGTGTGCTGGGTTAATGGGAATATTACTGCATGCTGTTACAACTAACTTGGAATGCTGTTGTCTATGTTGTAATTAAACACACCTAATCACAGAACATGTGGGAAGGCCAGTCCCAACGGACCCACCTGCCCCTCCTCAGCCGGCAGTTGCACCTGGCACCAGCAGGTCTGGTGCCCAGCCCGGGCCACCCTCCTCCGTTAGTCCTGTGCCACCTTCAGGTGGAAGTGCTGCAAGGGGATGGGGCTCGCTCCCCCCTGCAAGCGTGGGCAGAGAAGGGCCTTCTGTCAACCTCTGAAGTGTCCGAGTTGTGGTGCGTAGGGAGATCCAGCATTTAGTCACTGATCCCCTATGCCAGCTTGAGGTGAGAGTAGCGCAACTTGTGGGTGAGCCTGCCCCTCCTACGCAGCCCCCAGCACAGCGACCCTTGGGTATGTGAAGGTCCAGTGGTGACTGCCCATGGGTGGGATCTCAGTCCCACTGTTACCATCTGTGGGCTCATGGGCTTGCGATTTCCAAACATCCGTCCCCGTCAATTGTGTTCTCCCACCCCATGTGTCATACTCCGCCCCTGTATGCATCTTATTTGTCTTATCTGTTTACCTACCCAAACTACCTCCCCAAATATACCTACTTCCTCTACCTCACTTTCCACTCTACCCTGAAAAAAAAAAAGAAAAAAGAAACGGCAATCTTTACCCGCAAAAAAAAAATCACACCCCATACATAGCTGCCCATTTCGCACACATGTCCGCTGGACATGTCAACTGATAATTATAATTGGCAGTACAACAAACTTTGTTGTCCTCACCCCTCTCTCAGGGGTGGAAGGTTTCAAATTTCACTCCAAATTTGCTACATATGCACAGCTGTTGCTGTTAAAGAAATGGGCAGCTATGGACCTTCCCTACACCCTTCCTACACATTCCGAGCTTGTGAACCTACTGTCTTTCCCTCTTTGAGATCCCTTTTTCACCACTTTTCTATCTCTCCATTTTCTTTTCTTTCAAAGAAATTAGGGGGTTAGCGGGAGTAAGCACTTTTAAGCAGTAGTAAGCGGGTTTAAGTGAGTGTGTGCTTAGCTAAGCATCGCTAAGCATCGCGTAAACCTGCGCAAACCCGCTTACAACTGCTTAAAAGTGCCTTAGTCACTCGATGTCAGGGCCCTTGTTCTGCTCAGCAGCAAAATAGAATACCTCTGTCAGTCTCAGAGCCCAGACCTTGGACACATTAGACTGCATGAAGTACCACTAAGCCACAACAGATATACAATAACTTGGTGCTGCAAAAATATATCATGCATTACAATGAGTGAATGTAAAGGAAAAAATAGGAAGGCCATAACACAAAGCCTGTTCTGTGGATCTTTACCAGCAATTGTTGTGGGATTGCATTACATGAGTGTGATGTGAGAAGCAGCCAATCAAGCAGAAAATAATGTTACATAGGCACTTTACAACCCCCACACAGTATCATGGCAGGACAAACACTGGCATATCTGAGTAGGGCAGAGGCCATACCTCCTAACTCAGTCAACTTTCCAGGGATGTCCCTGAATGTGAAACATATTTTAGCTGTGTCCCTCAGAATCCCTCAGAAAAGAACTGACATCAGTCAGAAAGGTGGGCTATTACACAATGAATACTGATAATAATAACAGTAGACACCACTTGTATGTCATGAAAGGAGTACTAATCCATATGCACTGCTTCACTGAAGTATACACCTACTGTACCTATTATGTGTAAGGTGTACCTCACTTTCAATTACCTATCTCTGACACCATGTAAAGATGTATCTGAGTGTTCCATAGGCCTGGTAGAGGTACAAACACACAGGCATATAGGCTATACTGCTGTTACAAACTCTGCAAATAGCTTTGTTAGGACCCCCTAAGCATACCCTTTTGTAGGAGTATAACACAGAAATACCAATGGATGTAGCCATGTACTGGTAGCAACTGACTGTAACAATGCCATTATAATAGTGCTGAAAACACCTGAGAGTTGCACAGACAACGAATGACAGTGTAACCTCTGGCTACCATCTGGGTAGGTTCACAGGTGGGAACTATGCAGACAGACGACCTGCCCTGATAAACCCACAGGTACACACCAATCCTGCAAGTCCAGAAAGATAATATTCACACATTAATGCATAATGCTCTCAGTATGTAAGCATCCCCCCTCAATTAAAAGATACGTGTGCGTTTAGGGTCAACCAAGTGTGTAGGTAGGCATGCTCAGTACAGGAATTGTCCAGTTGTCCTGCGAACCCTGTGCTAATGTCAACAGTAAAAAACATAAACCCTGCAGAAGTCAGTACATTAATATTCCCAGTATAACAGTTCACAAACAGTTCATGTGCCAAGAGAATATGTCTCAATAGCAACATTTGTATGGCAGTTAATTATATGAGTAGAAAATAAACTACATAGTCACATAAATGTTGTGTAAGCATTTGTAGTGGTGAGTAAAATTCTACACTGATAGCTCAGTTTTGGAAGAGGCAACAGTCAGGTCTGAGTACAACATGTACATCACTGTCTACACCTCTAGCTTCATTTATAAGACATATACCAACCTTCTGACTTACACAACAGTGTTCACAGCAAACAAGCATGGGCCCCACTCTGGAAATCTGAAAGGGCTATGCCTACATACCTTAGCAATTTATAGCATTGGGTTGCTATGACAGTGAGTACTGCAATTACCACTCAGCAGGCTTTATGCATTTACCAAATGCTGGGCAACAGTTGGTGCAGAGGGCATCACATGCACATGTGCAAATACCTATAAAAGCAGATAGTACTTGCTATCCCCACATGCAATCATTACATTGCATGTTCCACATAGTGAACAAGCCCAAGCAGGAAAAATAAATAACTAAAAATAAAAAGCAAACAACAGTACATTTCTGTACCAAAAAAAAAAAAAAAGCATACACAGATGGACCTGGAAGGGACATACAGGTATGTAACAGTTTGTAGTTACTGGCAGGTAGTAGATGGTTATGGTTAGTACTGTAGATCCTCTGATATATGCATATGTGGCAGCAGTAGGTATGTATGTACTGATGCCATGCATAAGTATTGCCATGGAGAAATTGTTGGGTAGCTGTGTGCAGTGGGACATAAGTGTGACATTTGTAGCTCAGCAGTACATGTCAAACATCTGAACATGTTATCTATGGTCTGTATAGTACTGCGTTTAATGGCAGTTTGGGGGAGTACTGAAAACACCTAGATAAACTTGGATGTCACAAAGTAAGACATGCATGATAGTCGCATAATGTGTAGCTTAGCATTGGAAACCACTGTAGCAGGCTAGCATAGTAATGTATCATTTGCAGCTATGTATACCCTTGTACTATTACTGTATGCACACATGTGACAACTGTCCGTGTTGTAGCAAGGCCCAACAGGTCATCCGGGAGGTGTATGGACTTACAACAGTGTGGACCTTGTGTCTGTATGGCACACACATATGTAGAGCTACATGTGTGTCTGATTTATAAGCATCTGAACAGTGCATAGAGCAAGGGACATACTGCAACTGTTTGTGAAGGGCGGACATTTATAAGTTGGTGCAGGTTGTTATGTGCATATATATATATATATATATATATATATATATATATATATATATATATATATATATGTAGGTTGTAGTGTGTGTCAAACAAGACAGCATACAGTGCTGGCATATGACATGTGTTGTTCAAATGCCGTGGGTATGCTTTGTTAGGTATATAGTCTTCCAGATAGGGGGTCCTGCTAAACATATATGGGCTGAGAACACCTTCCATGCATTCTGCACAAGACTGTGCAATATCATTACATAACTGTATCCCCCTCAACGTTTGCATAATTGATATTCCCACCATGAAAGGTGGGCTATATATGTGCTGATATGCATATCAATGTGTACACCAGTGGATGTTGAAATGTATGCTCCAGCTGAATGTTGTACATGTATTGCCATCCCTGTTGTTAAAAGCCCTGTACCCATGAACTAACACGTAGGTGGTTGTGTACTCAACACCGAAGGTGTGATAAGAGACTATGGGACACAGGTGGACAGTAGTGTCCCTAATGATGATCACTGTGCCACACTAGTCATGTAAACCTAGTACAGTCCACATGTCATCAGTAAATGTGTGTCATCCATGGAAACAGAGGTCAGGGTTCCACTCCACTCATCAGTCATAACACCCATCATAGAATACAATGTCCCTGTTGGTATGTACCTCAGAAGACATCCACAGCAACAGTAGATGCCAGACACATACCTCACAAAGAGTATTATCGGATTCCAACAGATGCCCTATGCTGACTGTCTTACAAAACCACAGCTACACTGTGTCACATACCGCCTACCCAGAGGCTACCCCTGCCTAACATACAAAGCTATGGCAAACCCACAGGCGTTGGATGTGCTCCATGTAAACAGATGGAACACCAGACAAGATACACACTCTACTGATCAACACCTTGTAATGTAAAAAGCAGAACATGCTCGACTGGCACATCATCATCACAGACACATACCATACTGTGGAACCAACTACCTATCAACAGCATATGAAGGTCCTCATTAGCAGTTGCCATCAATAACCATGATGATTGCATGTGAGATAGGAAACACAACCCGGTAATCACCCCTGTGGCTCTGCATGACAGGGGCACATGAACCTACATTACATGTGTGTTGTAGTGCAGGGTATCATATGTCTAGGCTTCCATAGGCCCTATGGATAATAGCCTATCAGCTACCTAGGACACGATAAACACACGCATGTACCTGTTGCATCACATACTATGTGAGGTTGACTGAGTGTGATGGAGAATGTGTATGTGAATGGGTCAATGATGTGTATATGTGTGATAGCCTAGTGGGAATGTGTATACCATGGTATGTAGTATTGTAGCTCTAATCCTATCAAAAGGTCCATATGCTATTGCCAGGCAGGAAAAGCAGTATGGCATACGTTGTGACCATACCTCTCAACTGTACAGATTTTCACAGAATGTCCAGATTTTTGCCTTATATTTTTGTTTCGTTTTTCATAAAGTTATGGTTTTCTGGTAAATTAGTGGCAAATCGTTAAAGACTGAAGTTAAAAAATAATGACAGACATTTGAATTTCAGACTTCATACCATTCAGAAAATTCATGCTAATGTAAAACCTGTTAGTCTATCAACTTTCTAAGTTTGTAAGAGCAATATTTAAAAACTATCCCTATTTTTAGGCCTTTGTCCCACTTTCATATATGGCTTTGCCCGGATTTCTTGCTCTGAGAGGTTGAGAGGTATGGTTGTGACGTAGTCCCATGGTGTCAAATAGAGTGTGCCTTTGTAGGCTAAAGCAGTACATGTATGCTTATTGATTGTTAACACTAGTGAATACAAGTCACGTATGGACTGTAGTACTACCTGATGCTGTATGCCTCAACTGCACAGTATGGTTTATATCCACATGGCTTGGTAACACACTTTTGTTTGTTACCTGTAGTCCTCACACATTACATACCTCAGGCATGAGGTTATGTATGTGCTGACACACAGTAATGTATGATACACAGGTAACTGTAATCTGGGTTGCCATACCTTTGTGTCTTGTAGGTATGTCTGATGTGTGTGTGGGTATGCCTGTAACATGGCCTCGGTGGTATGTGTGTCACAGGATATAGGTGTGTATCTAGCAACATATATAGTGTAGTACAGCAGTATGCCACCTATAGTGATGAATGTGCACATATGTTACTGAGGGTTTGCTATCAACAAGTAGTGTGGTGTACTGGTAGTACCGTAACTGTACTGTACATTGATTTCAATGGATGACAAATATCTGTATGCATTAGCTTCATATACACCTCCTGTGGCTAGGTGTTGCATTGTGTCAAATACAGTGTGCCATGTACTGTCGTATAGCCCTACATACTGGTTTCACTTTGTGACTGTGCAGAACATGGTTTGGTATATAGAATGTGCCAGGCACTGTCAGGCAGTTGTGGGCTTAGCAGTCATATGTGTTATTAAAAGTGTGTATCTACTGACAGCCAATAGGTTGCTATATATGGCATTTCATTGATGTCTGTACATTAGAATGTTGAGTGTACAACATGGCTTTTTCACAATTACTGTTTAATTGTCTTCCAGTGTTATGGCACACAACAGAAAGCCAGCCTATTCTCCTGAGGAGGAGGAAGTTATCAGAGATGCACTCATCCAACATTATAACCTTCTGTTTTCAAGATCCTGCCAGGACCAGCACGGTTGCACTGCACTGTGGCAGAATGTTGTCCGTCGGGTGAATGATGTAGGCATGCATAACCGGACTTATGAGCAGGTACGCCATCACTGCAGTGATTTAATCAGACATGTCCGGCAGCATGCCTCCGATGTCCACAGACAACAGCTTGCTACAGGTGGTGGTGCTGCTACACATCCCCCCTTACCAGAGTGGAAGAGCTGCTCCTCAGTGTGGTGGCTTCTGGCCAACCAGTACAACACACCTGTGTCATTATGGAGGCTGGAGTCACCCAGCACAGTGACAACGAGTGTGCAGGTAACATGGCATATCCGTAGACCACTGTTATCCCAAGTGTTATAATATGCATTAATCAGATGTGTACTGTGTATGCAGAATATGTGGAGCAAGGTGTCATGCAATACTGATAATTCGGGACATTATCTGTATGCCTGTGACTGTCACCCCATGTACTACTGTATAATTGCAGACTCACAGCAGCAATGCCATAGTTGTTGACACTGGCATACTGTCTCATATCCTTGCAGGTCCCTCTGGTGTGATAGCAAGACAGCAGACCCATGCTGGTGAGTGGGCTACAGTCAATATAGCATATAACATGTGCATGTCATAGGAGAGTTGTAGGCCATATACACATGTTAAACACCTACATATAGTGCATGCTCTGCATGTTCTCTGTGTGACTATGCACTTTCCAGTGACATGAGTAGCTGACTCATACACATGCAACACACAGAGCATCACAAACAAACAAGTGGGGTACACTGTAGTGGACATTGTATAGGCATAAAGGAAGAAAACTTGTGGTAGTGGAGTAAACTCTCCTCCAAATGTATCCCAATAAAAAAACTAAACAATAAAATGCATGACCTTGAAACTGACTCCACACATACTTTTACCTTTAGGATTTTAGAACAGATGCAGGTGAACATCAGGGGAGGAGACATAAGAATGCATACAGAAGGTAGAGAGAACATGTGGATTATCAAGCTCAGATCAGACGTACCCCCAGGTTTGAACGCTAAACTGTCTGTTAAACCATTCTTAAGGATGAGGAGATTAAAAGCATTTTAACAGGTACACAGTTCCAAGTTTGGTATGTTCAATTGTTTAGTCTTAGTTTTAAAGAAGAATAATTATTTCTGTTTATTGTTGTTGTTTTAACAGCATGCTGTCTTCACAGTATGCTGTCTCATTTATTTCTAAGCTTGTTATTTGGTCATGCATTTTACTGTGTGAACTATTCTATCTGGCAGTTTAATGTCTCACTCATGTTATGCTTTGTGGTTGTTTTATAACTCAGTAGTGTTTCTTTCAATTGGAATCTCTTGCTGAGTTGTAGTGACTTAATTAGTTTTAAATATTTTTAATTGTTTAATAGATAGGGTGGAGTTATATCTCCCGCCCAGGATGTATATTTAAGCACTGTTTTAATTTCCTGTTTTATATCCATGAGTCTGATGAAGCCAAGTGGGTGAAAGCGCTTACTCAATAAACGCCAAGCGTCGCGTCGTTTTATTTTATTACTATATGCTCAGAGGTGATTGATTTATTTACATGCTATGTTCTCTCCTTCGTATCTGACTTTTACCATTGTATAGGCATAGTCAATACACATGCACACAACATACACCACTTTGTCATATGCAGTATGCGTTAATATGATACACATGGTATATGTAGACACCTACTGTAAGGTCATACTCCAGTATCCCATATGTCATCAACACAGCACACATGCTATACCTGGGGGTAGAGGCCTATTATGCGGTGGTGTGACATGCGTCAACACACAACACAGTCATGTTGGGCAATGCTCCCTATTGAACACCTGACATGCCCATGTAACAACTGTCTGTGAACTGTTAAATGTAGCCTAAGTGGTGCAGGTCAGGTACAGCAAGATAGTTGCCAGTGTGATATGCATCAGTGGCTTTGAGTGACCACATGATGCTGCCTGATGATGGCTCTTGGTACTACACTACATCCAGTTACAGTACCTGCAGTACTACACATAGCATTCATTGTTATACACCTGACCGTTGTATGCATCCGGACATGGTTTGTATACCTATGAGTGATAGTGCACAAGACATTGGAAAGTGTTTCAGACTTGCAGTGCAATGTTGTGTCCATGTACACATTGTGTACCAGGGTGAGGCCAATCATTGAACAACACACATGCATCAATGACATGTATACTGTTATCTATGAGGACTCTCTACACTCGCACTGCATGCTGTCAAGCAACACACATCCTGTATGCTGACATATGTGAGAGGACTCTTTGGCTTGTGATACTGTACTCCACCATCAACCACTAATGACTATGTTCCATATTGCTGTTGGTGTGTGTGTGTCAACTTGAATGTGTAGTGTATTAGTGTGCATGTGTGTATGTGTGCATGTGTTCATGTGTTCATGTGTTCATGTGTGCATGTGTGCATGTGTTCATGTGTTCATGTGTGCATGTGTGCATGTGTTCATATGTTCATGTGTTCATGTGTGCATGTGTGCATGTGTTCATGTGTGCATGTGTGCAAACATTCTGTTCAGATGGTAAAGTGTGCTTCCTGTCTCCCTCTCACAGGTGCTGAGGTATTGTTGCATGGGTGCAGCAGGGAACCTGAGGTCACTGCCACAAATAGTGACCATGATGATACATGTGTAGTGGCACAGGCATGTTTGACAGGGTCTGTCGGTGGTCCACCAATCGACAGTACACAGCTTTCCACCCCATCTATGTGCACATACGTACTGCCATTACATCCCCCAACACCTTAGGTGAGGAACAGCATATGGTAGGCATTGACCTGGAAAGTGTGGTATCCATGGCACATGCAACCCCACACAGCAGCCATGCCCAGACACATGGAACGGTACCACATAGGCATATGTCCAGGGTTCTCGTGGGAGCATCGCTAGCCGTAATGCCCCAGGCAGGCATGCCTGCACAGGTCTCACAAACTCAGGTATATTCCGGGCTGTGATGCAAGCACAGGCATGTATGGAATGGTACACCAGGCAGGGACTAAGGGTACAGAGGGCTCATAACACCACAATCAATGACAGTATCCATGACCTTGCTGGTGCCATCCGCAATTACACCGATGTCATTGATAGACATTGGGGGGAGACATTAGATGTCCTCCGCAATGTTATGTCCATGTGCCAGGACAGTGCAGGATGGCTGGGACGTCGACGTGGATATATGCCAGCAACATCCTCAGCTGGCAGCCATCGCGGACGACACCCAAGTGCCAGCTGCTCCCGTAGTGCCAGTAGCAGCCCCAGCAATGTTGTGGCTGGGCTGTCGGTAGACCATCCGAGATGACCACGTGCACGTGGCTCTGGCCAGTCCCAGCAGGGACATGGGTCCAGTCAACATCCCTCTGCCTTTGACAATAGTACTCAGTCTGGCTTAGTACCAGATACTGTCCGTGTCACCCCTGCCAGGCACAGGTACTGTGTCTGTGGCCGGAGACACTGATCTGTACAGCCTGGCAGGTACAGTCTGTGGCTGTCCCACAAACTCCCGTATTTGGCAGCCACAAGGAGGTACTGTGTGTATGCAGATACACACACATACTACCAACATGTAGGGCTAACACATACACACACACATCACATCAACACTGACCCATACTGTACTGTTGCCCCTCGCACACACACACACACACACACACACACACACACACACACACACACACACACACACACACACACACACACATGTTGATTGGATGGGTCATTGTTGGGCTCTGGAAAACAATCACACACCCTGTGCATATGATGAAACTGTGCCACCTCCTGTCATCTGTGACATTGATGCAGGAACAAGATAACATGGTGCTGATGCACAGGGTGACCTACTAGCAGTGTAGCAATGTTAGCATGTTGTGAACAGTAAAGTGTAATGATATCCTTGTAGGTGTATCTGAGCAGGCATGATGCATCACAGCAGTGATTATCAATTTCGTATTGTTTACACCAGTGTTAATTCCAAACATGGATTGTCCACACATGTGCCAGTTGGCTGATGTGTGTGGTACTGGCAGCATGTGTCATTGAGTGGATGTAACGTCTGTGATGTATGCTGTACAGATTCCAAGGTGTACATTTGTGAACATGGTGGAGGTGCACTGTTTGCATGTATGTGCATGGTGGGCACATGGGAAGGGTGACATGCCCTGTATTACACAATGTTAATACTTCATATTTCCTATTGGTGTCCAATATGCATGTCACTACACATATGTCACAACTTGGGTACACACATGTGTGTGACATGGTATGACAGTATTCTGTGGGTGATACTGTTGATATTGGTCATTGGTTAGCATTCTGGTAGTGTGCACAACCTCAACAGCCTGATTTTAACCAATCGTTAGATGATGTCTTGACAACTGACACACAGCTGTAGGATACACAGTAGCATTAGAATCTTTCCGGTATTGTACTATACCAGTTACCAGTGGTAATGACCACCACACATTCCTGTGGCCACTCCTGTTTGGCATGTGTCCATCCTAGGTACAAGCAGACACACTAGGGATATGTACATCCACATCTGGTGATGCATACAGTGGCATACAAAGCATTCCCCGGATTAGACACTTATCCTCCACAAGGGTATCATACAGACACATACCTGTTGACAAACCCATGTTGTGAAGCTATGATCCAAAAATAGCATAATCATCAACATTTACTTCACATAGTATCCTGATAGTACCACATTGGTAGTAGCACACAACATGTAGCAGGGGTACCGATGTGTACAAACAGCCACATGTGATTTCATCTGTCCTTTGATATCCACATTCCCAAAGTTATGCTGATGTCCCTCAGTGTATCACATAAGCAATAAGGGGTCTGTATGCATATACATGGAGTTGTTGTATACCTACAATGAATGGCCATTATTGACAGACTGTGTTGTGTTTGGACATGTCTGTCATATGCCACAGGCATACACCCACACTCACACTATTCTATAACAACTGTCGTGTGTGTGTGACACAGATGACCTTGGGCACAGCTCACTACAGTGGCTGGACTTGTCACATACATGCATATGTGAGCTATGGTCCAAGAAGCAGCAGAAACAACTGTCAATGGTAACAGACGTAGTCGTGTTGACAGCAGGCTTCACACCTATGAAGTGAATGAGGTCACATGTACAGATATGTCTTGGCGACACAGTTACCAATTTAGGTCACATGTACATATGTGTATTTGCCACACAGATACCTGCAGTGTGCAATGCACATACTGTTGTTTTACTGATATGTCATACAGTAGTAAAAGCAAAACCCACAACACACTGCTCAGTAGTGTCACACAAACACAGCAATTGCAGGATTCAAACCCCTACCTAACTATGTCATGGTACTAGACAGATATGCATTACCATACTGTGTCATTTGCTTTACTGGAAGTTTTCTTTTCTACTGCTTTATTTGTGGGATACTGACATCATCAAACAGGCCAAAGGGGAATTCACCTCTTTCAATGTGTTTTCACAGTCTCCAAAAAGGCCACTCCTCTCATAAGATTAGGCACACACACACAGGATTCAAACCCCTACCTAACTATGTTATTGCACTAGGGAGATACACATTAACATGGCACCCTATATGCTTTACTGGGAGTATTCATTTCCAAAGCTTTATTTGTGGGATGCTGACATCATCACACTTGGCAAAGAGGTATTTACCTCTCCTAATGTGTTTTCACTGTCTCCAAAAAGGCCACTCCTTTCAAAGGAGAATCTCACACACATTCGCAGGATTCAAACCCCTACCTAAATTTGTGATGACATTAGGGAGATACGCATTAACACAACACGCTATTTGATTTAGCGGGAGCATTTGTTTCCAAAGCTGTATTTGTGGGATGCTGATATCATCACACTTGGCAAAGAGGTATTCACTTCTCCTAATGTGTTTTCACAGTCTCCAAAAATGCCACTCTTCTCAAAGGGAATCTCACACACACACATTCAAACCTCTACTTAACTATGTTATTACACTAGGGAGATACGCATTAACACGACGCGCTATATGCTTCACTGGGAATATTGATTTCCATAGCTGTATTTGTGGGATGCTGACATCATCACACTTGGCAAAGAGGTATTCACCTCTCCTAATGTGTTTTCACAGTCTCCAAAAAGGCCACTCCTCTCAAAGGGAATCTCATACACACACAGGATTCAAACCCCTACCTAAATATGTTATGACACTAGGGAGATATGCATTAACACGATGCATTATATGCTTTACTGTGAGTATAGATTTCCAAAGCTGTATTTGTGGGATGCTGACATCATCACACTTGACAAAGAGGTATTCACCTCTCCTACTGTGTTTTCAGAGTCTCCAAAAAGGCCACTTCTCTCAAAGGGAATCTCACACACATTCACAGGATTCAAACCTCTACCAAACTATGTTATGACACTAGGGAAGATACACATTAACATATCGCACTATATGCTTTAATGGGAGCATTTATTTCCATAGTTGTATTTGTGGGATGCTGACATCATCACACTTGGCAAAGAGGTATTCACCTCTCCTAATGTGTTTTCACAGTCTCCAAAAAGGCCACTGCTCTCAAAGGGAATCTCACACACACAGGATTCAAACCTCAACCTAACTATGTTATGACACTAGGGAAGATACGCATTAACATGACGCGCTATATGCTTGACTGGGAGTAATCATTTCCATAGCTGTATTTGTGGGATGCTGACATCATCACACTTGGCAAAGAGGTATTCACCTCTCCTAATGTGTTTTCACAGTCTCCAAAAAGGCCACTCCTCTCAAAGGGAATCTCACACACATTCAGCATTTGCAGGATTCAAAACCCTACCTGACTATGTTATGACACTAGGGAGATGCACATTAATACGACATGCTACATGCGTTACTGGGAGTATTCATTTCCATAGCTGTATTTGTGGGATGCTGACATCATCACACTTGGCAAAGAGATATTCACCTCTCCTAATGTGTTTTCACAGTCTCCAAAAAGGCTACTCCTCTCAAAGGGAATCTCACACACACACAGGATTCAAACCCCTACCTAAATATGTTATGACACTAGGGAACATATGCATTAACACTACGAGCTATATGCTTTACTGGGAGCATTTGTTTCCAAAGCTGTATTTGTGGGATGCTGACATCATCACACTTGGCAAAGAGGTATTCACCTCTCCTACTGTGTTTTCAAAGTCTCCAAAAAGGCTACTCCTCTCAAAGGGAATCTCACACACACACTCAGCAGGATTCAAACCCCTATCTGGTTATGTTATGATACTAGGGAGATGTGTATTAACACGCCACGCTACAAGCTTTATTGGGAGCATTCATTTCCATAGCTGTATTTGTGGGATACTGACATCATCACACTTGGCAAAGAGGTATTCACCTCTCCTAATGTGTTTTCACAGTCTCCAAAAAGGCCACTCCTCTCAAAGGGAATCTCATACACACACAGGATTCAACCCCCTACCTAAATATGTTATGACACTAGGGAGATATGCATTAACACGATGCACTATATGCTTTACTGTGAGTATAGATTTCCAAAGCTGTATTTATGGGATGCTGACATCATCACACTTGACAAAGAGGTATTCACCTCTCCTACTGTGTTTTCAGAGTCTCCAAAAAGGCCACTTCTCTCAAAGGGAATCTCACACACATTCACAGGATTCAAACCTCTACCGAACTATGTTATGACACTAGGGAAGATACACATTAACATATCGCACTATATGCTTTAATGGGAGCATTTATTTCCATAGTTGTATTTGTGGGATACTGACATCATCACACTTGGCAAAGAGGTATTCACCTCTCCTAATGTGTTTTCACAGTCTCCAAAAAGGCCACTGCTTTCAAAGGGAATCTCACACACACAGGATTCAAACCTCAACCTAACTATGTTATGACACTAGGGAAGATACGCATTAACATGACGCGCTATATGCTTGACTGGGAGTAATCATTTCCATAGCTGTATTTGTGGGATGCTGACATCATCACACTTGGCAAAGAGGTATTCACCTCTCCTAATGTGTTTTCACAGTCTCCAAAAAGGCCACTCCTCTCAAAGGGAATCTCACACTCACCAAGTGCAGGATTCAAACCCCTACCTAACTGTATTATGATACTAGTGATATACATACTAACACGACATGCTACATGCATTACTGGATGTTTTAATCTCCACTGCTGTATTTGTGGGATACTGACATCATCCCACTTGGCAAAGAGGTGTTCACCTCTTTTAATGTGTTGTGAAAGTCTTCAAAAAGGCCACTCCTTCCAAAGAGGATCACCCACACACAATAATTGCAGGATTCAAACCCCTACCTAACAATGTTATGATACTAGAGAGATACACATTACCATGACATGCTATATGCTTTACTGTGGAGCTTTTTTTTCTCCTGCTATATTTGTAAGATGCTGACATCATCAGACTAGACATGGTAGTATGTGTGCACTTAGTGTTATGCAATCCCTGGAATGAACCTTGTGGGTCAGCAGGTGTGAACATCTTGAACAGGAATCCACAATTCATAGCTTGTATGATCTATCTGTGGACAAATTACCATTCCTTCATATGACAATACATATTTATGAACAGATTGTTGGTTTTGTGGATACAACATGTGTTTGTGATGTTGATAAAGGGCTATTCAAAGTCTATGTGGGACCTGTGTTGCTCCTTTCAGTGATATATGTCCTGGGTGGCTGCCTTGCAAGAAATCTAGCAGGTTTGGGGAACATGATCTGCTCATTAACATATCACAGACGTTTGGATTGTGTGTTTGTCGGATTACAATAGCTCTGTTCCTGACTGCAGTCATGATGGACTCCATGGCCTAGCAGTTCGGACTTCATAGGCTTATAGGACTATAGTTCCCATGGTCTGTTGTGCACCAACACTTGTGGGGTGTGACACATGTTGCTGTAACACATTCAACAGTGTAAGATCCTGTAGAGAGTGTGAGGCTCAACAGACTGTTCAGGTGCAGGGTCTGTTTGTTCTGTTGTTCACTTATGACACATATGGGGAAACAATGTTATCCACGTGATGGGATTCATTTTGCTTTGGGAGAAGCAATTTACACATTCTACATGTGATATCTCCTGGTATGATGATAACGCCTTTTGTCACTGTGAGGTGGGTATGTATGTATGGGCCTGTCTGACAGGATGTCGACATTGTCAGTCAGGTACAGTTGACCCTGACTCAGGACATATATGACTGTACATTTGTATTTCTGACATAGCTGAAGGAGGTGTAATGTTTCTGTCTGTACTCCTTCGCAGATAATCTTTCCAAAGCAACAACAAACCTGAACACTAAACCCCTGTTATACTCTTTTACACACTTAACACACTACTGATCCTTTGTGATCAGTCAACAGTGTATGTCATCATTATATCCTGGCATGTCCAAAGGTTGGTTTCGTGTGTACTCTCCAGTCCAGCTGGTGCATATTGGAATTTTGACACATTGTTACAACTGCCTTATGTACACAGAGAACACTGTCCTCCTACCAACAAACTCAGATATATGTGAGAGATGCAACTGTATAGACAGACAGGAGGCTGAGCTCTCCCAAGCCGTGACTGGCACAGTCTATCAGGTGGTGAAGGTAACCACACACCACAAATCCAGTCTCACATGGACCTATGACACCAGCAAACCATATACATTAACGGATCTATCTGAGTTCATCGACATTTTAAAATACCGAAAACGAAATAACCGACACCAAAACAGCGAAACTCATATAACCGACGCCAGAAGATCGACAGTTCACAAACACGACATCGCATACACCCGACACAACATACCAACAAACAAAACACATCCCCTATCCAACACTCACACACACAACACAAGCACACCAAAATCCTTACAAACAAACACTAACCCACATACACAACTATCCACAACCCTGACCCAAACCCTTACCCTAAGGTCCGTCACTATCGCACTCACCTAACCAGCGCCCTAACCTAACTCACTTATCCCACCCCTACCCCTACAAAACACCAACATACACTTACCTTACTCACCTAACCAGGCCCTAACCCTAACTCACTTATCCCACCCCTACCCCTACAAAACACCAACATGCACACTTACCTTACTCGCACACTCACCTAACCCGGCCTAACCCTAACTCACTTATCCCACCTACCCTACTAAACACCAGCGCCAGCACTTACCTTACTGCGCACCCTATCGTCCGTCACTACGCGGACTTACATATCCTTTCCCCATCGCAGCTTCTCAGCGTCGGTGTCTTCTTCCGTCGGTCTTCTGCCTCGTCGATCTTCTGGCGTCGGTGACGTGACTTTCGACATTCTCGTGTCGGTTAATTCGTTTTCGACATTTTAACATGTCGATGAACTCAGATAGACCCACATTAACACACAAAGACATACTTGGACCCTCTAAATATACTCTGCCTAAGCAGCAGAGACATCCAAAGCAGACACACAAACAACTTCTAACCCACAACCATACACACATATCACATAGTTCACAAAGTCAGTGTGCCACACAGTCACTGCCCTTAGGCCTACACAACACACCTCATACACTTGCATTAGGTGACTGTAATTGTCGGTCACACTGACATCCCACTCACCAGGCTGAACAAGGAGAAGGTCAATTTGTGCTGTCTGTTGGGTGCCAGGATCTGCCACATGACACATGCACTCTTGTCAGTCCACTGCAAGTACAAATATGGCTCCATCATTGACCATGCTGGTGTGTAAACCCTCAGACGTTCCTCCCTGGACTACATGACAAGAGACATAGAGGAGCTCTCTAATCATGTAGCCCAAGCCAATATGACCCGGACCTTGTGTAGTATCTTACCCTCACCAAGTAGTATGTCACAGTATACAGACAAACTGATCACTTTTAACAGTTGGCTAACATATTGGTGTCATTCAAAGGGGATCCAGTGTCTGTCAGCCTGAGATTACATGCTCGACATGCCACATAGATTCGCTATGGACGCCATGCACCTGTCACCCCTAGGCTTTCACAGACTGGCTTAGGCTCTTGCCACACCCATAGTGGCTGTTTGAAGCGAGGCTCAGAAGATAAAACCACCTCCATAGACGTTACAGGGTAAAGGAAATGAAGAGTAATGCTGCTCAACTACTGATGTCTAACCCTCAGAATGCATGCACTCAGGACTCACATCAGTATGGAGACTGTTGATATATGTGCAGTAACAGGCACCTGGTTCAGGCTCCCAAAAGCACACCAGCACTACTAGGTTTTACTTCATACCATAGTTTTCGGACACAAGACTCGGACTGGACAACAACAATGGGGGGGTATCCATATACATCATTCATACACACACCTCCGGGTTGGTAGCACTGCACAAAGCATCAGAGAACGTACATGTGCAACTGACAGTGGGCCAAACTTCATTTCACTTTGTAGACTGCTACAGACCACACTCCCAAACTTGGGAACAGCACTTGTTATTCCTGGGAACACTGGGGAATGTGAAGGTCTGTCCAAACACCATTATATTGTGTGACTTCAAATACACAAACATTGACTGGGAATACTACTCAAGCACTGACACCCTCACACAACAGTTGCTAGGATTGTTACACTCAAATGCTATGGCAGACCTGGTCACCACAACCACAGGGGGTTAAAACATGTGGGACCTGATCATCACCAACACTGGGACTCTATGTTTCACACCAGAGGTATACCCCTCATTGTTAAGGTCAGAACATACATTCATCTCACTGGACATACATATCCCATACACACACACATCCTAGGTGATCTCAGTGATGTACTTCTCATGAGCAAATGTCACACTTATACAAACTGAGGTGGTATCCGTCAAAGACCCTGGGACAGTGTTAATTACAGCTCAGACCACTTAATCCTTTACAAACCCATTCTATGGACAACTACTGGAATGCATGGATCATGCTATCCCAGTTAACTACAGGACTCACTCCTCCAAAGGCAGGGGACTTGTCTGGTGGACCACGGCCATTAATGAGCTATACAAGGACAGGAGGAGGCTACTACATGATAGAGCACAATCCCAATCAGGAAGGCATCTCTGATCAGTACTATGGAATAGCTATGATCACTTGTTGATTCATCTAAGGACCACTTCTAACGGACACTATGGACAATCACAAGGCCTTCTTTAGTTATGTCAGGGACCTGGGTGGGAACTCACAGATATGCTGTGAGTTACTGCATAATGACAAAAGATACAGTGAACCCACTGACATTGCAAACATCCTGGACAACAGGTTCAGTGGGAATGTCTCCCCACCAACCCCCCCTGCAGTGCACATGTCCATCCCAACAGGGTGTAGCCTCCCTGACATCATAGATGAACAGGTGAGTGCTGCCCTCTCCATAGCAGACAACACAACATCAATGGGACTAGATGGTGTCCCGGACTGCGGCTTACACGCGATTCATGACGAACTTCACACTCACATTATGTCACTGTTCAGTATCAGAGTTACTACAGGATATGTACCCAAGGAATGGCGTACAGCAACAGTGTTCCTGCTCCACAGTGCTGGTGCCACAAGGGACCCTGGACAATATCGCACTATATGCCTAACTATCCTGGTCTGCTAAGCTATGGAGTGTATCATCATGGAACACATACACATAGACATTGTGAACCTACAGACACTGGATCCTACACAATTTGGCTTTGTTATGGGCAGATCTTGCCTCTTGCACCTGTTTGCTGTCTTTAAACAGTTAACAGGTCCATAGACATACAGAGGGTTGTCCACACAGCCTACCTGGAGCTCGCACAACAGTTCAACACAATACTCCACTCGGCCTTTATACATAAGCTCACTGGCTTCAATATCTACACATATGTCACAAGATGGATTGCTAACTGGATCATGGATAGCACCCACATACACCAGTTACATGTGGCATCCCACAGGGCTCAGTCCTGGGACCTCTCTTGTTCCGTATATATTTCTGAGACGTACTGGCTAACACAGGAGGAATATGGCTGACCATGTTTGCAGATGACTGCAAACTGTGTGCCATAATCGACTCCCCAGCTGGCACAAGCATCCTCAGAAAGGGTCTCACAGAGATGGATGACTGGTGCCAGAGCCATGGCCTACAGCTACCTTCCTTTAGATGAATAGTCATCACCTTTGGTAATAACATCGTGCCCACACATTACCACATAGGTGATGATACATCACGTACGGTGTGTGTGATTTGTGATTTGGGGACACGAATACTTAGTACTCTCGCCTTTGACATTCACGTTGCCAATGTTGTTGGACACTCCTTCTATATAGCCCACCTTATCCCATAGGGTTTTACATCCAGATCAGGTGGGGTCATTGTGCCCCTATACTCATCAGGCCCATGCTTGGATACAATGCCCCATTTCGGATGTACTTTGCTCAACACCTGCAGCAACTGTAATGTCCACAAATGTACCTAACCAAGTGGATCTAGGGACTCACACAGATGGTATGCGCAGTTTGGCTATGGTGACCCCAGCTCTCCTCAGTTGCTTACTGCCTACTTGGATGCAATCTGTGCCTGTTGTTTGAAGCCATGTCCATCACAGCATTGATGGACAGGCTCCACATCAGGATATCAAAGTCCCTTACAGCTACACACTCCAGGGACAGGTACGTCAGCAATGATGTTAATAGGACATGCTGGAGGGGCAGATTCCCATCCCAGAGGCTCCACTCACTCGGGAATGATATCCCAGTCCCACATACGCAGAGACCCACACTGACCACCTACAGGTGACATCTTCACAGGTGGATGGGTGATTGTATGTTTAGCCCTGGGATATGTTCTGGGTCCCTGCTAGACAGAGGCAGAATGAAATGAACATATGAGGGATATCTTGTGTGACCTACTATTCACAGGCACAGTCTACTAATCTAGCAGGGTTGCAAAATACAAACACACTGTGGCTAGGCTTCTACATACCCTAGGGTAGATAGCCTAGTGTCAACCTCTGAACCTATGCTAATGTTCGGGATGCACATTGTTCA
Source organism: Protopterus annectens (assembly GCF_019279795.1). Taxonomy (NCBI): domain Eukaryota; kingdom Metazoa; phylum Chordata; order Ceratodontiformes; family Protopteridae; genus Protopterus; species Protopterus annectens. Next base: position 759,493,509 of record NC_056745.1, read on the forward strand.
GTGATGGTACTGATTGCAGGTTTTGTTTCTTCTTTGCTTTCCCACTTTCCAATAACAACCTAGGTATCTGCATAACATATTTGATTATGACAGGGTTTCACTATATTATATATGTGTCTGTTGTCATATCACTGTGTGCACATGGCGGATTGGTGAATAGTGCAAGGTTCCTGGGTTGACACATGCAACTGACGGATATGTGTGGCCCACTGCTGTACTCAGATATGCCCTAAGTGTGTGAGCATGCCCAGTTCAGACTTTCAGTGTTTTGTTGCCTAATATTTGTCTCATATATTCAAGTGTGTGAGCATTCCCAGTGTGACCTTGCAGTATGTTGCTGTCTGAGGTCCACTACATTTGTTGATGTGTGTGAACATTACCAATATTAACATTTATACTATATGTGTGTTGAATATCAGGTTCTATTCTTACTGCAGGCCTCACCTTTGTGTCTTAACTCAACAGGGATTATGCTATGCCTGCAAGGTTTCCATGAGATACTTTGCATTGACTTATCAACATTTTTTCATACAAGCTGACCATCGACATATTGTCATGGTTTAGTGGTTCTGTACTATGACTATAGTGCATTGTATCCTGGGTTCGAGGACTGTCACCACTTCATATTTTCATACATGGCAAAACAGACTGCTTCAAGGAAAGTGAAGCAAATATGAACATGTTAACCTGCTTTTGCTGAACTATGCCCACATTTGACCAGACTTGCACAACATTGCTCAGTGTTGACAACATTGCTGAACAGTGCACAATATTGCTCAACATTGCCTGTAGTTGTGCTACTTAGTGTGTGCAATTTTGTTCACATATACTAAATAGTGGTGAGAGCTGTTTAGCACTGCTTTATATTGCTTAACACATAGCAATCATGCCTCAGGTGGTGCTGCAGGGCTGCCTATGTCGGACGCATGTTTTACACTCCCTATACATGTTTGTTAACAGGTAGTGTCAAGTTAGGCATCCCTTTTACTCTATGTACACGTCAGAGAGAGGTTTCATTTCCAGGGTTCCTACTGAGCCAGTGTATATGCTATGCGTTGCCCCTTTGCCAAGGCCAAAGCATTCTGGGCATGCCTCCTTCTGCCTACTGGGGCAGGCTCAAGTTGTTCCTCCTCCGAGTCACGCTCTGCCTGTGATGGCCTTGGCAATGGTGGGGGGCTGTTGTGCCCCGCCCTATGCTGGTCCTGCTGCAGCTGTTTTCGCAGGATCATATTGTGTAGCATAGCACATACCATGACTATTAGGGTACATGTAGTTGGTGAGTACTGCAAGGCTCCACCAGATGTGTCCAGGCACCGGAACCGTGACTTGAGCAGCCAAAACACATGCTCAATTACATTTCGTGTTTGTGCGTGTGACTCATTATGGCATTCCTGTTCAGGTGTGTGTGCATTTCTGATAGGTGTCATCAGCCACGGCTCAAGTGCATATCCAGCATTCCCCACTAGGTGACCATGAGGGATGTCCCCATTGGCAAATGTCTGGTACAGCTGTGTCAGATGCCAGATATGGGAGTCATGGTAGCTTCCAGGGCAGCCAGCACACACATTCATTATTATGCCCTGGGCATCACACACGACCTGGCAGTTGATGGAGGGTAACCCTTGTGGTTATAGTAGACCTTACCCCGCTCACCGGCTGGTGCTTTGATGAGAATGTGTTTGCAGTCTATTGCACCCACTACCTCAGGGTATTCCGCTATTTGCTGGAAGTGACGCATATTGCTGGCCAATACCTCACGGGAATTGGGGAAATATACATGCTCACTGACATGTGCTGACATGGCATTCAGGAACTGGTGCAGTACCCTGGATGCTGATGCCTGTGAAATCCCCATCATATCACCAGTTGGTCTCTGGAAGGTACCTGTTGCTAATATTCTTAGGCCAACACATACCTTGGTTCCCACTGGGATGGGTTCCCCTCTGTTGGTTCTGTGTGTGAGGCGTGGCCTGCACAGCTCAACAATTTGCTGAATGAGGTCTCTGTCCACTCTATAGTGCTCCACTATCTCCAGCTCATGTAGTCCCTGGTAGGTTACCCTAGGCATGTACACTCTTCTCTGTCTCCTCACTGTGGGTTGCTCAGCAGCATTCGCATTGTCACCACCCACAGCATGTTGCATATGTCACCTTATAACAGCAATGGCAGTCCCTAACATTTCTTTGTCTCAGTAAAGCTTTTTCAGTTTTCACTTCTATTAGCTTACTGCGGTGTTGTAGTGTCTCTGAGAAAAACATAGTGTAAAGTAGTTTGCTGAGTTTTAAGTGTTGGGCTGTGCTGGGCTAGTGTACTGCCTGTGTAATTTCCTGATTCTGATTGTTTTCACCTGCTAGCTCTGCTAGTACTCCCTGGTTAACTTCCTACTATTTGTTGTGCTTCCTTTTCCCTTTCTGTTTCCTCAGGGGGGCAGCGCTGCGCACACTAGTGCTAACATGCGCACACCAGCTCACACGCACCCATAAATGCTTACACGGGCTACAACTTGCTTATTCTTGCTAACACTCATGCACACAGGCGCAAACGCACTTACACAGCTTTCAACATCCGTACACTTGCTTACTCCAGCTTAAACGCGCGCACACAGGTGCACACGTGCGCACACAGACTTACTCGGATTTACAGGTGCGCACACGCACGCATACACGTTGCAGGCATTTCTACAAGAAACTTTGGTGTTGTTCATGGCATACACCTTCAATTTCTTGCCTTTAGCTAGGGTAGCTGTTGACACACCTCTTCCAGTGATTAGTATCTGACAGCAGACACATGCCACTCTACTCCAATGAGCTTCACTTCTCTCAGACATACCCCCCTTATGATGTCACCTATCTTCTACTCTGTTACACCTCTTATCCTACTCCTACACTACACTGACTGTGCTCTTTTGCTATGTAAACTTGTAATTCACTATCCTTACCCTCATTTGCATAGGATTGCCTACTAATGCTTGGTTACAACTCTTAGACTGAGCTTCCCCCCTTAGCAACCTCTACTCGGTAGCCATGTTGTCTTTGGACTGCCATTCCCTTGCATTGTATATTAGGGATTATTGTAAAATCCACATTTCTGCATTTTAATTATTGGTTTTCTGGTATTTGCAGCGCATCGCTTTTTGTGCGGCGCTGCGCTGTGCTTAAACGTCGGCGATCGGGAAAAAAAAAATTATTTTATTTTTCCATCGGTGGACATTGTCAATGGCATATTTTTGGCCATTGGCATGCTTCCTCAACTGGGTGCATCCTTTTTTTCGAGCTGTCATGGCTCCGTTTTGCTATTTGCAGAACCGTACTCAGTTGTCAACGGAGTACATTTCTACAAATAACACTACTCTTACTCGGACAGGTAAGGGTTTCCTGAATCGCAATTTTACCTCATTTGCATGCCTTTCAGCAGCAAATGAGGTAATTTGCATATCCTAGCCCTGTCCGTGTAAGAAGAGTTTTAGGAGCTCTCTTACATGCCCCTGCCAGCTGTTCCTGGATCGCTCGGAAGACATGTTGGCTGCATGGAGTCTTACTCTACTCTTAGACTCCGTGCAAGCCTTCGTGAATCTGGCCCATATTCTGTTATTCTTGCATTTTCTAAGTTTATAAAAGAAATATTTAAAATCTGTTTGTATTTTTGGTTCCTTGTCACCAATGCCATTATTTTAGCCTTCATCCAGACTTCTTATGATAAGAAGATGAGATGTATAGCTCCATATTTTATGTTCGGTCTGGTCCTAAAATGTATTGTTTTCTGGCAAATAACTTCCCAAAGTCACCAAACAATGACTGACATTTGTGTTTCAGAATTTCATATTCCTCAGAGAATGTAGGCTAACACATCCTGTTATTCCAGTATTTTTCTTACTTTATTAGAGGAAGGTTTAAAATCTGTCTGTATGTGTTGTCCTTTGTCCCCCTCCATTATTTTATGCTTTGTTTGGATAACTTTTGTGAAGTGAGTGAGGTATAACTCTATATTTTTTATTTTGGTCTGTTCCTCTTAAAATCTGATATTTTCTGGCAAATTGCTTAGTGAAGTCACTAATGACAGTTATTTGAGTATCAGAATTGCATATCCTTCAGAGAACTCATGCTAATACATTGTCTTTTCAGCTTTTTTCTGTGTTTGGTGGTCTGTCCCCCCTCTATTATTATATTTTTTTGCCCAATTTCATTGTGCTAAGTGGTTGAGATACAGCTTCATATTTTTATTTTTCATCTGTTCCTCTTAAAATGTGGTATCTTCTAGTAAATCACTGAAAGAAGTCACTAAACAATGACAGACATTTGAGTTTCAAAATTGTATGGTCCTCAGAGAATGCATGCTAACAAGTATTCTGTTATTCAGGCATTTTTGAAAGTTTATAGGAGAAATATTTAAAATCTGTCTGTATGTTTGTTCATTTGTCCCCCACCCACAATTATTTTATGCTTTGTCCAGATTTTCTGCGCTACGATCTTGAGAGGTGTAGCTCCATATTAATTGTTTTTTGGTCTGTTCCTCTTAAAACCTGATGTTTCCTGGCAAATCACTGACTGAAGTCACTTATGGCAGTCATTTGAGTTTCAGAATTGCATATTTTTCAGAGAATGCATCCTCTCACATATCCTGCTATTCCTTCATTTGTCTAAGTTTATTGGGAAAATATTTAAAATTTGTTTGCATCTTTGGTTCTTTGTTCTCTAATTATTTTAGGCCTCATCCAGATTTCTTACTCTTAGAGGTTGAAATATATAGTTCCATATTTTTACGTTTGGTCTTTTCCTCCTAAATTGTGCTGTATTCTGACAAATAACTTTCTGAAGTCACTAACTAATGACCAGTATTTGAATTTCAGAATTTCATTTCCTTCAGAGAATGCATGCTAACACATATCCTGTTATTTCAGCATTTTTCTAAGTTTATAGGAGCAAGGTTTTAAATCTTTCTGTATGTTTTGTCCTTTGCCCACCCCCCATGAATTTAAGCATTGTCCAGATTTGTTATGCTCAGAGGGTGAGGTATGGCTTCTATTTTATTTATTTATTTATTTATTTATTTTGATGTGCTACATTTTAAATGTGGCGTATTCTAGCAAATCACTGACTGAAGTCACTAAATAATGAAAACCATTTGAGTTTTAAAATTGCATAGCCTTCACAGAATGCATGTTAGCACATATCCTTTTATTCTGAAATGTTTATAAGTATATATGAGCAAGATCTGAAATCTGTCTGTATGTTTGGTCCTTTCTCCTCGCCCACATTAATTTATGCTTTGTCCAGATTTCTTGTGCTCAGTGGTAGATGTATGGCTTCTAATTTTTTTTTTTTTTATGTGTTCCTCTTAAAATGTGGAGTCCTCCAGCAAATCACAGATTGAAGTCACTGAATAATAAGAGACATTAGAGTTTCAGAAATGCATAACCTTCAGAGAATGCATGGTAACACATATCCTGTTATCTCTGCATTTTGCTATGTTTATAGGAGAAAATTTTAAAATCTGTCTGTATATTTGGTCCTTTCTCCTTCCCCCCACATTATTTTATGCTTAGTCATGAATTATGATTTGTTATGCTACGAGGCTGAGGCGTATAGCTCCATATTTTTAATGTTTTGTCTGTTCATCCTAAAATGTGGTATTTTTTAACAAATCACCGAGAGCTGTTGGACATACTACACCAAAAGAAATCCCAATCCGTCCGAGCTACACACTCTAGGGACCTAAACCTTGTCACCACAATAAACAGGACATACTGGAGGGATAGATTCCTGTCCCAGAGACTTCCCATACTCTGGAACAGGCTACCCATCTATGTTAAGCAAAGTTCTTCATTAGCACTCTTCAAGAAAAATCCTGATGAGTGGATGGGAAATAGGAAATACACCCTGGGATCACTTCTGTGTCTCTGCTCAATAGTGGCACAGGAAAATAACTTTCTTGGGTAGCATAAGCCAGGGAACCTTGTTGGCTAGGCTTATGTAGGCCCTTGGGCCGATAGCGTAGTACCTACCTATAAATCTAAGAACCTATGAACTGACTGATGTGGCTAAATAAAGACAGACATTTGCATTTCAGAACATGCAGAAAATGTGTACTGACATATATTCTGTTATTCCAGCATTTTCATACGTTTATGTTTGGTTCTTTGTCCCCCATTTCTTTATGCTATGTCCCAATTTCTTATGCTAAGGGATGAGAGGTATTGCTCTTATTTTTTTATGTTTGGTCCGTTCCTCCTAAAATATTTTGTTTTTTGGCATATCACTGACTGAAATCAGTAAATAATGGCAGATATTTAAATTTCAGAATTGCATACCCTTCATAGAAAGCATGCTAACACATATTCTGTTATTCCAGCATTTTTTTAAGTTTATAGGATCAAAATTTAATATAAGTCTGTATGTTTGGTGTTTTACTCCCCCCCACACCCATTTTTTTATGTGTCATGCAGCTTTCCTGCACTGAGAGGTTGAGGTATAGCTCCAAATTTTTTATTTGTGGTCTGTTTGTCTTAAAATGTGGTGTTTTCGGCAAATCACTGTCTCTAATGACAGACATTTCAATTTCAGAATTGCATATCCTTCAGAGAATGCTTGCTAACATATCCTGCTATTCTAGCACTTATGTACATTTGTAGGAGGAAGATACAAAATCTGTCTGTACTTTGGTCCTTTGTTCCCACCATTATTTTGTACTTCATTCAGATTTATTCTGCTAAGTGGTTGATGTATAGATCCATATTTTTATGTGTGGTCTGTTCCTTTTAAAAAGTTTTTTTTCTGGCATGCCACTACCTAAAGACATTTGAGATTCAGAATTTCATATCCTTCAGAAAATGCAGGCTAACATATCTTGTTATTGTAGCATTTTTCTAACTTTTGAAAGCAACATTTAAAATCTGTCTGTATGTGTGGTTTTTTGTCCCAACTGCATTATTTTATGCTTTGTCTGGATTTCTTGGGCTAAGTGGTTGATGTATAGCTCCTTATTATTTTATTTTTAGTCTGTTCCTCTTAAAATGTGGTATTTTCTGGCAACTCACTTACTTAAGTCACTAATAACGATCATTTACATTTCAGAATTGCATATTCTTCGGAGAAGGCATTCTAACACATCCTGTATTTTCAGATTTTTTTCTAAGTTTATTAGAGCAACACATAAAATCTGTTTATATGTTTGGACCCTTTGCCACCCCCCCATTATTTCATTTTTTGTCCAAATTTATTGTGTTAAATAGTTGAGTTATAGCTCCAATTTTTTTTTATTTGTCTTATGCTTGTCTTAAAATGTAGTGTTTTTTTAGCAGATCACTGAATGAAGTCACTAAATAATGACAGATATTTGAGTTTCAGAATTGCATATTTATTCAGAGAATGCATGCTAACACATATCCTGTTATTCCAGCATTTTTGAAAGTTTATAGGCAAAATATTAAAAATCTATCATCACATTTGGTCATTTGTCCCCAACCCCACAATTATTTTATGCTTTGTTCAGATGTTTTTGTGCTAAGATGTTGAGAGGTATGGCTCCCTGTTTTTTTTTTCTCTTTTCCTCGGAAAATCTTGCATTTTCTGGCAAATCACTGACTGAAGTCACTAATGACAGTCATTTGAGTTTCAGAATTAGATATTCTTCAGAGAATGCATGCTAACACATATCCTGTTATTCCTTCATTTGTCTAAGGCTATAGGAGAAATATTTACAATCCTTTTGCATTTTTGGTTCTTTTTTCCACCAAATGATTTAGGCTTCATCCAGATTTCTTATGCTAAGAGGGTGAGATGTACAGCTCCATATGTTTATGTTTGGTCTGTTCCCCCTAATATATATTGTTTTCTGACAAATCACTTAAGGAAGTCATTAAATGATGACAGACATTTCAGTTTCATAACTGCATAACCTCAGTATGGTTTCATGCCAGGAAAGAACACTACAGATGCGATGTTTGCAATGAGACTGTTGATTGAGAAGTACAGAGAAGGTCAGAAGGAGTTGCATTGTGTCTTTGTGGACTTAGAGAAAGCAGATGACAGGGTGCCTAGAGAGGAGTTGTGGTATTGTATGAGGAAGTCAGGAGTGTCAGAGAAGGATGTAGGAGTGGTACAGGATATGTACGAGGGTAGTGTGACAGCGGTGAGGTCTGCGGTGGGAGTGATGGATGCATTTAAGGTGGAGGTGGGATTACATCAAGGATCAGCTCTGAGCCCTTTCTTATTTGCAATGTTGATGGACAGGTTGACAGATGAGATCAGACAGGAGTCCCCGTGGACTATGATGTTTGCAGATGACATTGTGATCTGTAGTGAGAGTAGGGAACAGGTGGAGGAGACCCTGGAGAGGTGGATAAATGCTATAGAGAGAAGAGGGATTAAGGTCAGCAGGACTAAGACAGAATATATGTGCGTGAATGAGAGGGAGGATAGAGGAATAGTGAGGATGCAGGGAGTAGAAGTGGCAACGGTGGATGAGTTTAAGTACTTGGGGTCAACAGTTCAGAGTAACGGAGAGTGTGGAAGAGAGAGTACAGGCAGAATGGAGTAGTTGGAGAAGAGTGTCAGGAATGATTTGTGACAGATGAGTACCAGTAAGAGTGAAAGGGAAGGTCTACAAGAGGGTAGTGAGACCAGCTATATTATATGGGCTGGAAACAGTGGCATTGACAAAAAGGCAGGAGTCAGAGCTGGATGTGGCAGAGTTAAAGATGTTAAGATTTACACTGGGTGTGACGAGGGTGGACAGGATTAGGAATACGTATATTAGAGGGTCAGCCCAGGTTGGAAGGTTTGGAGACAAAGCCAGAGAGGCAAGATTATGTTGGTTTGGACATGTGCTGAGGAGGGATGCAGAGTATATTGGGAAAAAGATGCTAAGGATGAAGCTGCCAGGTAACAGGAAAAGAGGAAGGCCTAAGATAAGGTTTATGGATGTGGTGAAAGAGGACATGCAGGTGGTTGGTGTGACAGAGCAAGATGCAGAGGACAGGAAGAAATGGAAACAGATGATCCGCTGTGGCGACTCCTAACAAGAGGAGTGGAAAGAAGAAGAAAGAAGAACTGCATAACCTTCAGAGAATGCATGCTAATACATATCCTGTTATTTCAGCATTTTTCTATGTTTATTGGAGCAAGAGTTAAAAATTTGTCTGTATGTATGTTGTTTTGTCCCTCCCCTCATTAAATTACGCTTTGTCCAGAGTTCTTATTCTCAGAGGTTGAGGTATGGCTTCTAATTTTTTTGGTGTGTTCCTTTTTAAATGTGGAGTTTTCTGGCAAATCACTGACTGAAGTCACTAAATAATTACAAACATTTGAATTTTAGAATTGCATATCCTTCAAATAATGCATGCAAACACATATTCTTTTATTCCAGAATTCTTGTAAGTACATAGGAGCAAGATTTAAAATATGTCACCCCCCCATTAAATTATGTTTTGTCTAGATTTGTTGTGCTCAAAATCTGAGATATGGCTTCTAATTTTTTATATATTTTTTTGGTGTGTTCCTCTTAAAATGTGGAGTTCTCCATCTAATCACTGATTGAAATCACTAAATACTGAGAGAAGTTTGAGTTTCAAAATTGCATATCCTTCAGATAATTTATACACATATTCTGTTATTCCTGCATTTTTCTAAGTTTATAACAGAAAATTTTAAAATCTGTCTTGAATGTTTGTTCCTTTGCCCACCCCATTACGTTATGCTATGTCCCAATTTCTTGTCCTAAGAGATGAGAGGTATTACTCTTTATTTTTTTGTGTTTTATCTGTTCTTCCTAAAATGTTTTATTTTTTGACAAATCACTGACAGAAATCACTAAATAATGAGAGACATTTGAGTTTCAGAATTGCATATCCTTCAGAGAATACTTGGTAACATATGTTCTGTTATTCCAGGATTTATGTACATTTGTAGGAGCAAGATAAAAAAAAAAATCTGTGTTAAGTTTGGTCCTTTCTCCCCACCATTATTTTCTGGTTTCTCCAGATTTTTTCTGCTAAGTGGTTGGCGTATAGATTCATATGTTATATTTTTGATCTGTTTCTCTTAAAATTTTTTTTTCTGGCATATCACTTCTTGATGTCATTAAATAATGACAGATATTTGAGATTCAGAATTGCACATTATTCAGAGAATGCATGCTAATGCATATCTAGTTATTCCAGCATTTTTCTAAGTTTACTGAAGCAGGAGTTAAAATCTGCCCGCATGTTTGGTCCTTTGTTCCCCTCCCCATTAATTTATGCTTTGTCCAGATTTCTTGTGATGAGGGGTTGAGGTATGGTTTTTATTTTATTTATTCATTTTTTTGGTGTGTTCTATTAAAATGTGGAGTTTTCCGGAAAATCACTGAGCAGTAAATAATGACAGACATTTTAATTTTAGAACTGCATATCCTTCATAGAATGCATGCTAATATATATATATATATATATATATATATATATATATATATATATATATATATATATATATATATATATCCTGTTATTTCAGCATTTTTCTGAGTTTATGAGAGAAATATCCCACAATTATTTTATGCTTCATCCAGATTTTTTTGTGCTAAGATTCTGAGAGGTATAGCTTCATTTTTGTTGCACCGTTCCTCTTAAAATGTGGTGTTTTCTGGCAAAACACTGACTGAAGCCATTAAATAATGACAGATATTTGAGTTTCAGAACTGCATATTTTTTTAGCGAATGCATGCCAACACATATCCTGTTATTCCTGCATTTTTCTAAGCTTAAAGGAGAAATATTTAAAATCTGTCAGTATGGTTGGTCCTTTCTCCCTACCCCCCCCATTATTTTACAATCAAGTCAAGATTTCTTATGTAAGAGGTTGAGATGTATAGCTCCATAATTTTAATCTTTAGTCTGTTCCTTCTAAAATGTGGTATTTTCTGGCAAATCACTGACTGAATTGACTAATTAAAGATGGACATTAGAGTTTCAGATCTGCATATCCTTCAGAGAATGCATGCTAATACATATTCTGTTTTTCCAACATTTTTCTAAGTTTGTAGATTTAAAATCTGTCTCTATGTTTGGTCCTTTGTCCCCCCCCCCATTATTATACACATATTGTGTTATCCCTGTATTTTTCTAAGTTTATAGAAGAATATTTAAAATCTGTATTTTTGGTCCTTTGCCACCCCCCCCCATCATTTAACGCTTCATCCAGTTTTCTTATGCTAATAGGTTGAGAGGTATAGCTCCATATTTTTTATGTTTGTTCTATTTTTCCTAAAATGTAGTATTTTCTGGTTAATCACTGACTGAAGTGACTACTTAAAGAGTTTGAGAACTGCATATCCTGTAGACAATGCATGCTAACACATTTATAGCAGCAATATTTAACATCTGTTATGTATGTTTTGTCTTCTGCCCTCCCATTATTTTATGCTTTGTTTAAATTTCCTGTGCAAAGAAGTTGAGGTATAGCTCCGTATTTTTAATTTTCAGTCTGTTCCTCCTAAAATCTGTTTTTTTTTTTGGCAGATAAC